>NW_026610570.1:95000-225489 GCF_029499605.1 Hyla sarda
TGATGGATTATTGGGGCATGTGAGGGACTACTGGAGCATGAGAGGGACTACTGGAGCATGAGAGGGACTACTGGGGCATGTGAGGGACTACTGGGGCATGTGAGGGACTACTGGGGCATGTGAGGGACTACTGGGGCATGTGATGGACTATTGGGGCATGTGATGGACTACTGGGGCATGTGATGGACTACTGGGGCATGTGATGGACTACTGGGGCATGTGATGGACTATTGGGGCATGTGATGAACTACTGGGGCATGTGATGGACTTCTGGGGCATGTGAGGGATTATTGGGGCATGTCAGGGACTACTGGGGCAAGTGAGGGACTATTTGGACATGTGCCTGGTGTATGTGGGCACCAACAAGCCAACCTAACAGGGCTGGAGGCTGAGATACCCTGTTATGATAAATACTGAAGCATCATCAGGTGAAATGTATCCAGGAATTACAGCCTAAAGCAAACTGTGAATCCGAAATCCAAAAAGTGTATCCCAAGAATCTAATGCTAAGGAGAAGACTAAAGTAGTAAATGGTGAACCGAAAAAGAGAGAGATAAAAAGATGTCTACTAAAGTCACATGACACCAAACAAGTTAGCGCACGCTCACCCTTCTCTTACAGTAGTGAGTGCCCGCTCACCATTCTCTTACAGTAGTGAGTGCCCGCTCACCATTCTCTTATAGTAGTGAGTGCCCGCTCACCCTTCTCTTATAGTAGTGAGTGCCCGCTCACCCTTCTCTTACAGTAGTGAGTGCCCGCTCACCATTCTCTTACAGTAGTGAGTGCCCGCTCACCATTCTCTTATAGTAGTGAGTGCCCGCTCACCCTTCTCTTATAGTAGTGAGTGCCCGCTCACCCTTCTCTTATAGTAGTGAGTGCCCGCTCACCATTCTCTTATAGTAGTGAGTGCCCGCTCACCATTCTCTTATAGTAGTGAGTGCCCGCTCACCCTTCTCTTATAGTAGTGAGTGCCCGCTCACCATTCTCTTATAGTAGTGAGTGCCTGCTCACCCTTCTCTTATAGTAGTGACTGCCCGCTCACCATTCTCTTATAGTAGTGAGTGCCTGCTCACCCTTCTCTTATAGTAGTGAGTGCCTGCTCACCCTTCTCTTATAGTAGTGAGTGCCTGCTCACCCTTCTCTTATAGTAGTGAGTGCCTGCTCACCCTTCTCTTATAGTAGTGAGTGCCTGCTCACCCTTCTCTTATAGTAGCGAGTGCCCTCTCACTCTCATACCAGCTGTACACAGGATCTGTATACCATATAAGTAATTATATACATGACCATATAGAGGTAGATACCAGCTGTACACAGGATCTGTATAACATATAAGTGATTATATACAAGACCATATAGAGGTAGATACCAGCTGTACACAGGATCTGTAAACCATATAAGCGCTTATATACAGGACCATATAGAGGGAGATACCAGCTGTACACAGGATCTGTATACCATATAAGTAATTATATACAGGACCATATAGAGGTAGATACCAGCTGTACACAGGATCTGTATACCATATAAGTAATTATATACATGACCATATAGAGGTAGATACCAGCTGTACACAGGATCTGTATAACATATAAGTGATTATATACAAGACCATATAGAGGTAGATACCAGCTGTACACAGGATCTGTATACCATACAAGTGATTATATACAGGACCATATAGAGGTAGATACCAGCTATACACAGGATCTGTATACCATGTAAGTGATTATATACAGGACCATACAGAGATATATACCAGCTGTACACAGGATCTGTATACCATATAAGCGATTATATACAGGACCATAGAGAGGTAGATACCAGCTGTACACAGGATCTGTATACCATGTAAGTGATTATATACAGGACAATATAGAGGTAGATACCAGCTGTACACAGGATCTGTATACCATATAAGCGATTATATACAGGACCATATAGAGGCAGATACCAGCTGTACACAGGATCTGTATACCATGTAAGTGATTATATACAGGACCATATAGAGGTAGATACCAGCTGTAAACAGGATCTGTATACCATATAAGCGCTTATATACAGGACCATATAGAGGTAGGTACCAGCTGTACACAGGATCTGTATACCATATAAGTAATTATATACAGGACCATATAGAGGTAGATACCAGCTGTACACAGGATCTGTATACCATATAAGTAATTATATACAGGACCATATAGAGGGAGATACCAGCTGTACACAGGATCTGTATAACATATAAGTTATTATATACAAGACCATATAGAGGTAGATACCAGCTGTACACAGGATCTGTATACCATATAAGTAATTATATACAGGACCATATAGAGGGAGATACCAGCTGTACACAGGATCTGTATAACATATAAGTTATTATATACAAGACCATATAGAGGTAGATACCAGCTGTACACAGGATCTGTATACCATATAAGCGATTATGTACAGGAGCATATAGAGGTAGATACCAGCTGTACACAGGATCTGTATACCATATAAGCGCTTATATACAGGACCATATAGAGGTAGGTACCAGCTGTACACAGGATCTGTATACCATATAAGTAATTATATACAGGACCATATAGAGGTAGATACCAGTTGTACACAGGATCTGTATACCATATAAGTAATTATATACAGGACCATATAGAGGGAGATACCAGCTGTACACAGGATCTGTATACCATATTAGTAATTATATACATGACCATATAGAGGTAGATACCAGCTGTACACAGGATCGTACACAGGATCTGTATAACATATAAGTGATTATATACAAGACCATATAGAGGTAGATACCAGCTGTACACAGGATCTGTATACCATGTAAGTGATTATATACAGGACCATATAGAGGTAGATACCAGCTGTACACAGGATCTGTATACCCTGTAAGTGATTATATACAGGACCATATAGAGGTAGATACCAGCTGTACACAGGATCTGTATACCATATAAGCGATTATATACAGGAGCATATAGAGGTAGATACCAGCTGTACACAGTACAGAAAGACAAAGAAAGTAACAGCACAACTCCAAGGTTTCGGTGTTCAAATCAGGGTTGAAGATTTATTGCACCATAAAAAATGCACTTTATGTTATATGGTGCAATAAATCTTCAGCCTTAATATGAACATTTGAACCTTGGAGTTGGACTCCATTAGTGATTAAGGGTACGTTCACACCTGTGTATTTTCTGCTGGAGATTTGCTGTAGCAGATTTTGCTACCGCTTAAAGTCAGTGGGCAGCAAAATCTACTAAGGCAAATCTGCAGCAGAAAATACACAGGTGTGAATGTAGCCATAAAATGACATCTAGGGACTCACAGATGGCGTCTTTTCTGATCAGCGGCATCCTCTTTCCTTTTCTTCTCCATTCGGATAAGACCAACATGACAGCTTCTTCTCCAAAACATCATCGCTTTGGCATCTGCAGAACATGTTAGACTCCACATTTTTCCCAGTGCCCTCCTCTACACAATCTCCCCATCTATAGGCCTCCATACTATTAAAAAAAAAAAAGCCCTCTTGGTGACCCGCTCAGTAAAAATAGGCACGTAGGTTGCCAAGTACTCAGATATGTAGGTAGGTAGTTAGGAAGCCATTTTTTAGGTAATTAGGTAGGTAGTCAGGTATGTAGCTAGGCAGTTAGGTAGGCATGTATGTAGATAAGTTAGGTAGCCCGGTATGACAGTAGGTGAGTGTTTCCCAACCAGTTTCAGTTGTTGCAAATCTATAACTCTCAGCATGCTCAAACAGCCTTTGGCTGTCTAGGCATGCTGGGAGTTGTAGTTTTGAAATACCTGTAGGCACCCTAATTGTGGAACACTGCCCTGGAAGCCTTTCAATGCAGTGTTTTTTCTACAACCAAGGTGCCTCTACAACTCCTAGAAAGCCCAGGCAGTATAGTTCCCCCACATTAGGTAGCAGTTCCCCCACATTAGGTAGCAGTTTCCCCACATTAGCATAGATTCCCCACATTAGGCGGCAGTTTCCCCACATTAGGTAGTTTCCCCGCATTAGGTAGTTTCCCCACATCAGCATAGACCCCCCCCCCCCCCCCCCCCCCCCCTGAAACAGACACACACAGAGAGACACAGGTAGACACACAGATACACAAACACAGAGAGACACTCACCTGGCTTATCTCCGGCGGCGGCGGACTGATGTGTGACGTCACTGACGTACTCCTGCACGGGTATGCGGAGGAACGTCACTTGCATGATGTCCCACACAAGACCCGGGCCGACCAGCAGGCTCACTGTTGTAAAGTGGCCGCTGCGCCATTGCGCCGCAGACAATTTAAAACAGTGAGCAGCGGCGTGACCAAGGAAAAAATTATATCGGCCCCGTGAGACCGAGGGTTATTAGCATTACACCCGGAACTAGAGCCCCATTAGCCCCCCACCTGACGACGCCCCTGCCTATAGTATTGAGTTCCCGCTCACCCTTCAGTGCCCTCTGAAGACTTTATCTGAAGTATCATGTGGTACAAGGATTTAATACTGATCTAGGATTAGATCCGATCCCGTATGACGATCACCGATCCCTCTCACTGGATAAGTACTATTCGGCACTGCCACTAGTGGACTTCTATGGGTGATGTGTGTGATATAGTTGCAGATGTCTAGAAGTATAGTGGTGCTCGGTCTGTAACGTTCGTCATGACAAATCCAATAATGCAGAAGAATAAAGAGACGGCAACTCGCCAAATCTTCGTGACTTCTTCTTTACTTGACAGACGTATTCACCTCTTAACAGGGGGAGACATGCAGGGGGTATGTAGGAGAAGAGGCTACGGCTATTGTTTCACACTATTAGTGCTTCATCGGGCCTCGTAAGACTAAATAGGGGCGTGCTTCACCATCACCAATCACATTGGATTACACCTATTCACGTGACTAAAAACCGAAAAGACGTTCTCGGAGGTAAGTACATTAGGCAAACAAATTCATATTACACCCATCATTAAAGGGGTACTCCGCTGCTCAGCGTTTGGAACTATTTGTGGTAATGTCCCCATAAAGCATAATCTTCCTTGGTCCTCCTATTTGTAGTGATGTCCCCATAAAGCATAGTCTTCCTTGGTCCTCCTATTTGTAGTGATGTCACCATAAAGCATAGTCTTCCTTGGTCCTCCTATTTGTAGTGATGTCACCATAAAGCATAGTCTTCCTTGGGCCTCCTATCTGTAGTGATGTCACCATAAAGCATAGTCTTCCTTTGTCCTCCTATTTGTAGTGATGTCACCATAAAGCATAGTCTTCCTCGGTCCTCCTATTTGTAGTGATGTCACCATAAAGCATAGTCTTCCTTGGTCCTCCTATCTGTAGTGATGTCCCCATAAAGCATAGTCTTCCTTTGTCCTCCTATTTGTAGTGATGTCACCATAAAGCATAGTCTTCCTTGGTCCTCCTATTTGTGGTGATGTCACCATAAAGCATAGTATTCCTTGGTCTTCCTATTTGTAGTGATGTCACCATAAAGCATAGTCTTCCTTGGTCCTCCTATCTGTAGTGATGTCACCATAAAGCATAGTCTTCCTTGGTCCTCCTATTTGTAGTGATGTCCCCATAAAGCATAGTCTTCCTCGGCCCTCCTATTTGTGGTAATGTCACCATAAAGCATAGTCTTCCTTGGTCCTCCTTTCTGTAGTGAGGTCTCCATAAAGCATAGTCTTCCTCGGTCCTCCTATTTGTGGTAATGTCACCATAAAGCATAGTCTTCCTTGGTCCTCCTTTCTGTAGTGAGGTCTCCATAAAGCATAGTCTTCCTGGTCCTCCCATTTGTGGTGATGTCACCATAAAGCATAGTCTTCCTTGGTCCTCCTTTCTGTAGTGAGGTCTCCATAAAGCATAGTCTTCCTTGGTCCTCCTAGTTGTGGTAATGTCACCATAAAGCATAGTCTTCCTTGGTCCTCCTATTTGTGGTAATGTCACCATAAAGCATAGTCTTCCTCGGTCCTCCTATCTGTAGTGATGTCACCATAAAGCATAGTCTTCCTTGGTCCTCCTATTTGTAGTGATGTCCTCATAAAGCATAGTCTTCCTCGGTCCTCCTATTTGTAGTGATGTCACCATACAGCATAGTCTTCCTTGGTCCTCCTATTTGTGGTAATGTCACCATAAAGCATAGTCTTCCTCGGTCCTCCTATTTATAGTGATGTCACCATAAAGCATAGTCTTCCTTGGTCTCCTATTTGTAGTGATGTCACCATAAAGCATAGTCTTCCTTGGTCCTCCTATTTGTAGTGATGTCACCATAAAGCATAGTCTTCCTCGGTCCTCCTATTTATAGTGATGTCACCATAAAGCATAGTCTTCCTTGGTCCTCCTATTTGTAGTGATGTCACCATAAAGCATAGTCTTCCTTGGTCCTCCTATTTGTAGTGATGTCCCCATAAAGCATGGTCTTCCTCGGTCCTCCTATTTGTGGTGATGTCACCATAGTCTTCCTTGGTCCTCCTATTTGTAGTGATGTCACCATAAAGCATAGTCTTCCTTGGTCCTCCTATTTGTGGTGATGTCACAATAAAGCATAGTCTTCCTTTGTCCTCCTATTTGTAGTGATGTCACCATAAAGCATAATCTTCCTTGGTCCTCCTATTTGTAGTGATGTCACCATAAAGCATAGTCTTCCTTGGTCCTCCTATTTGTAGTGATGTCACCATAAAGCATAGTCTTCCTCGGTCCTCCTATTTGTAGTGATGTCACCATGAAGCATAGTCTTCCTTGGTCCTCCTATTTGTGGTGATGTCACAATAAAGCATAATCTTCCTTGGTCCTCCTATTTGTGGTGATGTCACCATAAAGCATAGTCTTCCTCGGTCCTCATCGCCTTCATCTTTACTGATCCACTGTCAGACCTCTGCAACATTTCAGGTTGTTGGACGTCACATTCCAGAACCATGAACATAAAATGGAATTTTTCCTTCCTTTTGTGTTTCTATAAAGTTCTGCTCCCCTGGGAAGACTCTGCACAACATTGTGAGGTTGGAGGTCAGGTCCTAATGACGGAGAAGGTTCGGCTGAGGTGCATTCTAGGTTATGTCCACCAAACCCAGATCTGTTCATCTTCAGATAGTTAGAAATGATTCATCAATCCAGAGGAGACATAACTACTGCTCCAGACCCCAGACATAACTTGCTTTACACCACTCCAGAAGACACCTGGCATTGTGTATGCTGATCTTAGGCTCCAGTGCAGATGTTCCAGACCCCACTAGATGCCTGGCATTGTGTATTCGGCTCTTAGGCTCCAGTGCAGATGTTCCAGACCCCACTAGACGCCTGGCATTGTGTATGAGGATCTTAGGCTCCAGTGCAGTTGTTCCAGACCCCACTAGACGCCTGGCATTGTTTATGCTGATGTTAGGCTCCAGTGCAGATGTTCCAGACCCCAGTCATGACATGCTTTACACCACTAGACGCCTAGCATTGTGTATGGCTTCAGTTGGTGTAGGGCCATGTGAGTGGCTTTGGTGCAGATGCTTTGGTGCAGATGTTCCAGACCCCAGTCATGACATGCTTTACACCACTCCAGTAGACGCCTGGCATTGTGCCTATGTGATCTTAGGCTTGAGTGCTGCTCCACCTGCCTCATGCCCCAGTTCTTCTGCTGATGCCACCATTAGGGACAGTGTAGTGCAGAGGATAGGTGATATTTAATGGGAGCCAGGAGACCTTGCCTGGTCCATCACATCAGAGCTGAGCTAATATTACTCCTCGATGCTTCCACTTCCCCAATAACGGCATTTCCAGGTGACCGGGGTAGATCTGTCATATCAGACATGAACTGACTAATGGTGAGGACCGCAGTCTAGGACACTGCCGCTGTACAGTCATTGGTCATATGGAAGAGCTCAGTGATCATCTATGAAGAGTACATGGCACTGTGCTGGATTTCATGCACCTGCTATATAGCTAAACTAGAGGGGTTCACATACTTTTGGACATATAATGATCTTATCTAACTTCCTGGATGGCATAAAACCTTAGTCCGAACTAAAGCTGAAGAGAGATATGTCCTACCCCTCGCTAGGCCCGAAGCTGCCCTGTGCTCCCATACTGGGGTCCCCACCTTAATCTTGGTCTTCAGGGACTGTTATATAATATGTTCTGATATGTAGGTCACATTGTTATTTAGGCAATAACATTGTAAAATTTACGGGAGCCCATAAGAGCCCATACCAGATACCATCATAGGTTATACCAGATACCATCATAGGATATACCATATACCATCATAGGTTATACCAGATACCATCGTAGGTTATACCAGATACCATCATAGCATATACCATATACCATCGTAGGTTATACCAGATACCATCATAGGATATACCATATACCATCATAGGTTATACCAGATACCATCATAGGTTATACCAGATACCATCGTACGTTATACCAGATACCATCATAGGATATACCATACACCATCGTAGGTTATACCAGATACCATCGTAGGTTATACCAGATACCATCGTAGGTTATACCAGATACCATCATAGCATATACCATATACCATCGTAGGTTATACCAGATACCATCATAGGATATACCATATACCATCATAGGTTATACCAGATACCATCATAGGTTATACCAGATACCATCGTACGTTATACCAGATACCATCATAGGATATACCATATACCATCGTAGGTTATACCAGATACCATCGTAGGTTATACCAGATACCATCATAGCATATACCATATACCATCATAGGTTATACCAGATACCATCGTAGGTTATACCAGATACCATCATAGGTTATACCAGATACCATCGTACGTTACACCAGATACCATCATAGGATATACCAGATACCATCATAGGATATACCATATACCATCGTAGGTTATACCAGATACCATCGTAGGTTATACCAGATACCATCATAGCATATACCATATACCATCATAGGTTATACCAGATACCATCGTAGGTTATACCAGATACCATCATAGGTTATACCAGATACCATCGTACGTTACACCAGATACCATCATAGGATATACCAGATACCATCATAGGTTATACCAGATACCATCGTAGGTTATACCAGATACCATTGTACGTTATACCAGATACCATTGTACGTTATACCAGATACCATCATAGGTTATACCAGATACCATCATAGGTTATACCAGATACCATCATAGGTTATACCAGATACCATCATAGGTTATACCAGATACCATCATAGGTTATACCAGATACCATCGTAGAATATACCAGATACCATCGTAGGTTATACCAGATACCATCGTAGGTTATACCAGATACCATCGTAGATTATACCAGATACCATCATAGGTTATACCAGATACCATCGTAGGTTATACCAGATACCGTCATAGGGTATACCAGATACCGTCATAGGGTATACCAGATACCGTCATAGGGTATACCAGATACCATCATAGGTTATACCAGATACCGTCATAGGTTATACCAGATACCGTCATAGGTTATACCAGATACCGTCATAGGTTATACCAGATACCATCGTAGGTTATACCAGATACCATCATATGTTATACCAGATACCGTCATAGGGTATACCAGATACCGTCATAGGTTATACCAGATACCATCGTAGGTTATACCAGATACCATCGTAGGTTATACCAGATACCATCGTAGGTTATACCAGATACCATCGTAGGTTATACCAGATACCATCGTAGGTTATACCAGATACCATCGTAGGTTATACCAGATACCATCGTAGGTTATACCAGATACCATCGTAGGTTATACCAGATACCATCGTAGGTTATACCAGATACCATCGTAGGTTATACCAGATACCATCGTAGGTTATACCAGATACCGTCATAGGGTATACCAGATACCGTCATAGGTTATACCAGATACCGTCATAGGGTATACCAGATACCATCATAGGGTATACCAGATACCATCATAGGGTATACCAGATACCATCATAGGGTATACCAGATACCATCATAGGGTATACCAGATACCGTCATAGGGTATACCAGATACCATCATAGGGTATACCAGATACCGTCATAGGGTATACCAGATACCATCATAGGGTATACCAGATACCATCATAGGGTATACCAGATACCATCATAGGGTATACCAGATACCATCATAGGGTATACCAGATACCGTCATAGGGTATACCAGATACCATCATAGGGTATACCAGAGGACCACTCTCCTTCAGCCATAACCGGTTATCCATGGTCTATGTGTGGATGTTACTGGGCACTATAGGGGCACAACACGGCATGAAGTCTTCTTCTTCTTATTTCCAGCTGGTATTTTGGATCCATGACAAAACTAGATGCCAAGCGCTATCTGCTGCAGGAAGAGAACCGCTCCGGCTCCTACCTCATGTGGAAGAAGGAGGAAGATGATTGTTATTACATCTCAGGTAGGTGCGGGACTGTCCAACCATCACCCCATAACACAGAAGATGGCAGGGCGGGGGTGTGCATTATAACCACAAAGACCAAAGTGCCTAAACCCACACTATCAAACCCTATTTAACCCTAATAAAACCCTATATAATCCTAATAAAACCCTATATAATCCTAATAAAACTCTATATAACCCTAATAAAACTCTATTTAACCCTAATAAAACCCTATCTAACCCTAATAAAACTCTATATAACCCTAATAAAACTCTATATAACTCTAATAAAACCCTATCTAACCCTAATAAAACTCTATATAACCCTAATAAAACCCTATGTAATCCTAATAAAACCCTATGTAATCCTAATAAAACTCTATCTAACCCTAAGAAAACTCTATATAACCCTAATAAAACCATATATAATCCTAATAAAACCCTATCTAACCCTAATAAAACCCTATATAATCCTAATAAAACCCTATATAACCCTAATAAAACCCTATATAATCCTAATAAAACCCTATATAACCCTAATAAAACTTCCCTTGTATGGCCCCAAAAAAAAAAATGAACAACATCCAAAATAAAAATGACTAATATTGGCACGGAATCCAAAGTATAACCTGAATGGATACCAGTGCTAAAGGCGGGGAGTGCCAGTACAATTCTCCACCCATTACATTGGCTGGCACTGGATGGTTGGCTGTAAGTATGTATGAATAGCCTTCAGGCTGCAGTGCCGAGGATATACAGTTAATCATAAGCATCATAAGCCCAGACATCTAATGAAGCTCTTTTAGATTGAAACACGTCGGGAGGGCTGTGACTGTTTCCATGGTATATATTAACTGTATAGTCTCCGGACTGTAGCCTGTAGGCTAATCACACATACCTCTTGTCCATCAAAAAAATCCCCTCATCTGGTGGAAACACGCCCCCTCCATTCATGTCTATGAGAGAGGCGGAGACACAGCGTCCCATAGAGGTGAATAGAGGGGGTGTGTTTCGACCTGCTGACAAGCTGGATACAAAACGCGCATTAGCTCAGCAGAACCAGGGGCCCCATGTGGGAGATCTCAGGGGGTCCCAGCAGTTGGAGCCACCATGATTAGACACTTATCCCCTATCCTGCGGATCCTTCACTGGACGTCTTCTTTACATTTTATTAGGGTTTGATAGGGCCGGTTTGGGCACTTGGGTTTTTGTGGTTATAGTCTACCCCTCACCCTAATAAGGGAATATAAATTATGAAACAAATGATTGAGGTTTGGTCGCTGCAGTATGGTGTTATGGTCCACTAGAAGCTGCAGTCCTAGGGGTACAGGGGAGCCTTCTTCTAGAGCAGACTTTCTCAGGCACCCAGTGGAGCCCATACAGCAGCACCCAGCGGAGCCCATACAGCAGCACCCAGAGGAGCCCATACAGCAGCACCCAGAGGAGCCCATACAGCAGCACCCAGAGGAGCCCATACAGCAGCACCCAGAGGAGCCCATACAGCAGCACCCAGAGGAGCCCATACAGCAGCACCCAGAGGAGCCCATACAGCAGCACCCAGTGGAGCCCATACAGCAGCACCCAGAGGATCCCATACAGAAGCCCAGAGGAGCCCATACAGCAGCACCCAGTGGAGCCCATACAGCAGCACGCAGAGAAGCCCATACAGCAGCACCCAGAGGAGCCCATACAGCAGCACCCAGAGGAGCCCATACAGCAGCACCCAGAGGAGCCCATACAGCAGCACCCAGAGGAGCCCATACAGCAGCACCCAGAGGAGCCCATACAGCAGCACCCAGAGGAGCCCATACAGCAGCACCCAGAGGAGCCCATACAGCAGCACCCAGAGGAGCCCATACAGCAGCACCCAGTGGAGCCCATACAGCAGCACCCAGAGGATCCCATACAGAAGCCCAGAGGAGCCCATACAGCAGCACCCAGTGGAGCCCATACAGCAGCACCCAGAGAAGCTCATACAGAAGCACCCAGAGGAGCCCATACAGCAGCACCCAGTGGAGCCCATACAGCAGCACCCAGAGGAGCCCATACAGCAGCACCCAGAGGAGCCCATATCGCAGCACCCAGAGGAGCCCATACAGCAGCACCCAGTGGAGCCCATACAGCAGCACCCAGAGGAGCCCATACAGCAGCACCCAGAGGAGTCCATACAGCAGCACCCAGTGGAGCCCATACAGCAGCACCATCTCATAGTCACAACTCTCTGACTCTTCTCAGATTCTTCGCTCAGTGGATTTCGGCTGAACAGAAGCCTCTATTGTCAGGGATCACCAGCACCGGCTGATGTTTGCATTACAGGCCATGTTCATCCAGTAGAGCTGAGAACCAGTTTTTCCACGATATGACATAGAAGAACATGTAAGTAGAAGAACAAAGGAGGACAAAGGAAAGCATAGTTATCATTCATGCAGACATGTCCCCATTTAGTCAGCCGGGTAAAAATGTGTTCAATGGCCTCCAGATCATGGTCACATGGGAAAAAGGGAACAAGCTGCTGTCACCATGCACACTGGGAGATGAGCGACCACAGGAACCATCATTCCTCCTCCATACTGGGCACTGGATGACTCTCTATGTCACTGATCGATGGATATTTCTCACCAAAACTCACCCAACAACCTTCTTTTCCATGTAATCTTTCCCTTAATCTGGACTCTTCATAGAACATTTCCATCTACTGGAACCAGCACATGGAGGAGAGTGATTTATGGGCTGGAGTCTCTCCGGCAGAACCCAATGACAGTGCCGTGGCTTGTGTCTACCACAGGTCTAAAAGCACAAAACCTTCCTCCAGATTCAGAAGTTTCTCCTTGGTTACCATAAGATTATTACAGTGATCTGAGTCCCGGTCACAACACGACTAAGCCCGACGCTTCAGCCCAGTGACCAGATGTCTCCATCTTTCTTTGTAGTGCGTGAGGAGCAGAATGTGAGACACTACAGAGTCCATCAGTCCAGGAATGGCTCCTTCTACCTAGTGGAGAGGGCTTCTTTTTCCAGTCTGAAGGGTCTTGTCCAATATTACTGTCAACAATGCGACGGACTCTGCACCAAGCTGGAGAATCCATGTGTCAAGGTAAGATATCCCGGTAATGGAGAACAAGATGATTCCCCTGAGCAGGTGGCAGTGACCTCCTGCAGTCATACAGTAATAATGGACACCACCCCTCTATTATATAATGCCCCAAGTGACCAAACCATAATCACATCTCCAGCCAGTTCATTCTACACAGGTCACTGGGATTGTACATGGTGCCATGTCCGTGGACTGTCCCACTTAGGGGAGCTGTGTGTCTTGGGTGGCAGCCCAGAGGGAACCTGGGAGGACTTTTGGTTCCTTCTAATCTTCAGTAAAGAAGGGGGGGGGGGCATAGATTCTGGACCCTTTTGGCCTGAAGGGGAAGGAAAGTATTGTGGGGGCTTGTGATAGACCACCATAAAAATGTTCCTAGAGAAACCATATAAGAATGCGCAGAGCACGGCACCATGTGAATGGCTACAGGCAGTCACATATTTATCATAAAATGACACAAGCTGCTAAAAATAACACACCCTACACCCACCCCCGGGGGCAGTAGAGAAAATCAACACAGCAGACACCAGTGAAGAGAAGGCGCCCCATGTGTAGGATCTTGGGAGTGCAGAGTGTGGGAGGGGATCCAACAGCCACTTACCAAATTAAAGGAAAGGAGTCATCAAATGTGATTATATTTTTTTGGGAGGTTACCAAATTTTTTTAATAAAAAAAAAAAAGTAAAATTACTTGTCACAAAATATAAAAAATAAAATAATAACTTGTCATCTCTCACTGTTGACTGGCCGAGAGAGCTAACATGAGGAATCTGGTGAAAGCAAACAACTTGTCTGGCTGCTGAAAACTAGCCCTCGCCCGTCTACCTTCCTCCTCTGACTGTGTGCAAAAGGAGAGGGGGAGGGGGTTCTGTAGTTTTTTTCACCATTTTGTTGGTGTCTAAAGAGTGGTATAAAACAGACTAGATGTCTCTTGATAGGTCACTGCTCCTAAGGGGCTTCAAGAAAATGGTGCTGGCTCCCCCTTTCATTTCACCTAGCCTGTGTTATGCACATGTGCAGTCAATGCTTTTCTAGTAGACACTATCAGTCTTAAAGGGGACTTTTCATCACAAAAAACTTCTGATATATATTATAGATTAATGTATGCAGAATAACTTTCCAATTGAATGTTATTAAAAAATATGCTTCTTTCTACTTAAAGAGTACCTATCACTAAATAAACTTTTCTACACTAACTTAAGGAATGTTCCCTAACTACATCTAACACCTTCCCTGCCCTTAAAAACTTTTTAAAGAGCTTTAAAAAGCTCTGTAGCTTACCTATCTTCTTGCTCACTTAGCGTGAGCACCCGGCACCAGGCAGGAGCTCAGCTGGCAGCTCTGAATCTTCTCCTCTCTGTTTACAACTGCATGTGCAGAGAAGAAAGATCGGAGCTCAGATAGTAAAATGAATGAGGGCCTGCAGTAAGGCAGAATCAGGAGTATGCCCTGCGGTGCTGGCTCCTGCCTGTCTGATTGACAGGCAGGAGCAGTGCTGAGCTTGTCTGTGTCCTGGCTGCAGTCTGAGATTTAGGACTCCAGCATGAGTCTGAAATCTATAGAAAGGGCTTGCGGCCAGGACTGGTAGGGAGACCTCTAGTGGTCATTTTTTCAAAGTGGAAAATTAAATAGAAAGAAGCATATTTTTTAATAACATGCAATTGGAAAGTCATTCTGCATACATTAAAGGAGTACTCTGGTGCAGAGTATTCCTGCTCTGTCCTGCCCGGGCTGCAAAAAAAAATGAAAATGAACCATCTCTCACCTTCCGTGGTTTCCGCGGAGCGCCACTACAGCTGATCGGTCCTCCGGTCCATCCTCTTCATACTTCCGTGTGTAACGAAGCGTCACATGGTGCTCAGCCTATCATCGGCAAAGGCAGAACATCGTGGCTGCTGGCGATAGGCTGAGCACCATGTGACGCTTCATTCACAAGGAAGTATGAAGAGGATGGACCGGAGGACCGATCAGCTGTAGTGGCGCTCTGCGGGAACCCAGGAAGGTGAGAGATGGTTCATTTTAAGTTTTTTTGCAGCCCGGGCAGGACGGAGCAGGAATACTCTGCACCAGAGTACTCCTTTAATCTATAATATATCAAAAGTTATTTTTTTTATGAAAGGCACCCTTTAACTTTCTTATGCCCTATGCCTGCCATAAAACAACTGTGTAGGTGCCCAGTCCCCATTAATCAATAACATTAAAACTACATTGTCCTAAAATTGAATACATAATTGAAAAGCTTTTTTTCTTGATAAAATAATTTTATTTATTAAAAAAAATAATGGTGACACATTCCCTTTAAGTATTGTGGACACACACACAACAATGGGGAGCGCATGAAACTGGAGAGGTATATATCGTCCGCAGGCTTCCTGGATTATAGAAGGAAATCAAAATAGAGACTGCAGCCAGTGCAGGAATATCATCGGCGCTGCACTTCGTCCAGCGCCAAAGATATTCCTGCACTGGCTCCAGTCACCCTTTTGACATGAGTTAAAGGGGTACTCAAGTGAAAAACTACTTTTTTCATATGAACTGGTTCCAGAAAGTTAAACAGATTTGTAAATTACTTCTATTAAAAAATCCTTAATCCTTCCAGTACTTATCAGCTGCTGAAGTTGAGTTGTTCGTTTCTGTCTGACCACAGTGCTCTCTGCTGACACCTCTGTCCATGTCAGGAACTGTACAGAGCAGGAGCAAATCCCTATAGCCAACCTCTCCAGCTCTGGACAGTTCCTGACATGGATAGAGGTGTCAGCAGAGAGCACTGTGGTCAGACAGAAAAGAACAACTCAACTTTAAGAGCTGATAAGTACTGGAAGGATTAAGATTTTTTAATATTGATAAGACATTTTTTTTTTAAATTACAATCTAACATGAAGATGAAGGCCTCATTGTTTGTATCATCAAAGCTGGACTTCTCTTAGGCCCCATTCACATGATATGTTTGGGTACGTCGATGATGTACATCAGGATACCAGCATTCAAGGGGCCGGCTTGGTGACCATCTCCTGAACGTACACTTTCATTTTGTTGGACTCAAAAGCATAATCCCCCCCCCCCCTCCAGAATATGGGCCAAACATAGTCTTAGTCTACACTAGGTCCACCAAAGTCAATGGCCAGCATTTATCATTGTAGGTGTAAGTGAAGCATTTATCATTGTAGTGTAACTGAAGCATTTATCATTGTAGTGTAAGGGAAGCATTTAACATTGTAGGTGTAAGTGAAGCATTTATCATTGTAGTGTAAGTGAAGCATTTATCATTGTAGGTGTAAGTGAAGCATTTATCATTGTAGTGTAAGTGAAGTATTTATCATTGTAGGTGTATGTGAAGCATTTATCATTGCAGGTGTAAGTGAAGCATTTCTCAATGTAGGTGTAAGTGAAGCATTTGTCATTGTAGGTGTAAGTGAAGCATTTATCATTGTAGGTGTAAGTGAAGCATTTATCATTGTAGGTGTAAGTGAAGCATTTATCATTGTAGGTGTAAGTGAAGCATTTATCATTGTAGTGTAAGTGAAGCATTTATCATTGTAGGTGTAAGTGAAGCATTTATCATTGTAGGTGTAAGTGAAACATTTATCATTGTAGGTGTAAATGAAGCATTTATCATTGTGGTGTAAGTGAAGCATTTATCATTGTAGGTGTAAGTGAAGCATTTATCATTGTAGTGTAAGTAAAGCATTTATCATTGTAGGTGTAAGTGAAGCATTTATCATTGCAGGTGTATGTGAAGCATTTATCATTGCAGGTGTAAGTGAAGCATTTCTCAATGTAGGTGTAAGTGAAGCATTTCTCATTGTAGGTGTAAGTGAAGCATTTCTCATTGTAGGTGTAAGTGAAGCATTTCTCATTGTAGGTGTAAGTGAAGCATTTATCATTGTAGGTGTAAGTGAAACATTTATCATTGTAGGTGTAAGTGAAGCATTTATCATTGTAGGTGTAAGTGAAGCATTTATCATTGTAGGTGTAAGTGAAGCATTTATCATTGTAGTGTAAGTGAAGCATTTATCATTGTGGTGTAAGTGAAGCATTTATCATTGTAGGTGTAAGTGAAACATTTATCATTGTAGGTGTAAGTGAAGCATTTATCATTGTAGTGTAAGTGAAGCATTTATCATTGTGGTGTAAGTGAAGCATTTATCATTGTAGGTGTAAGTGAAACATTTATCATTGTAGGTGTAAGTGAAGCATTTATCATTGTAGGTGTAAGTGAAGTATTTATCATTGTAGGTGTAAGTGAAGCATTTATCATTGTAGTGTAAGTGAAGTATTTATCATTGTAGGTGTAAGTGAAGCATTTATCATTGTAGGTGTAAGTGAAGTATTTATCATTGTAGGTGTAAGTGAAGCATTTACCATTGTAGTGTAAGTGAAGTATTTATCATTGTAGGTGTAAGTGAAGCATTTATCATTGTAGTGTAAGTAAAGCATTTATCATTGTAGTGTAAGTGAAGCATTTATCATTGTAGGTGTAAGTGAAGCATTTACCATTGTAGTGTAAGTGAAGCATTTATCATTGTAGGTGTAAGTGAAGCATTTATCATTGTAGGTGTAAGTGAAGTATTTATCATTGTAGGTGTAAGTGAAGCATTTATCATTGTAGTGTAAGTGAAGTATTTATCATTGTAGGTGTAAGTGAAGCATTTATCATTGTAGGTGTAAGTGAAGTATTTTTCTACACTTTTTTTGTGTGCTATAATGTGTAGGACCAAATGTATTAAATGGTCACAGAGCATTTGATAAATTTTGCGCAGGTCACATTTTCTGAAATTCCTCTCTTCACATACACCAAAAAGTCTGGGCTGGTGAAGTATTAGGGACTTTTCAGTGGCTTTGCGCCTTTTTTGTTCCTTTTCACAAAAAGGCGCAGTTCATAAAACCCGTCCATATCATGTGTATTGCCAAAATCAGTGGATTGCACTCAAAATCTGCAGAAATGTGTAAACCAAAAGGCACAAATAAACCCTGCTTGCGCCTTTTTTGCGCTTTTTCTAGACACAAAAAAACTGTCTAAAGACAATGATAAATGTCGACCAATGGGTCCGCCCTGATATATATGTTGGCATTAGGGTTGTCCCAAAACCATTTTTTTAAGCCCGAGTACGAGTACCGATACTTTTTTTTTAAGTACTCACCGATACCAATAACTTTTTTCTATGTCATGTGACAAGGCTTTTTTTTAAATGGGGGAAAATGGGTGTTTTTTTGTTTGCTTCTTTTTTTATTAGAGGCAGGGCTTTTATATATTTAAAAAAAACTGATTTTATTTTATTCAAAAGGGTTAATCTTTTATTAGGGAAGGGGTTAATACACATTTATTATTTACGTTTTTACACATGTTTTTTCACTTTTTTTAGTCCCCATAGGGCACTATTAAATGCAATCTGTAGATTGTATACACTGATCAATGATATGCCATAGCACAGCATTGATCAGTGTTATCAGTGCTCCCTTACTACAGCCTGCCATAGCATAGCATTGATCAGTGTTATCAGTGCTCCCTTACTACAGCCTGCCATAGCATAGCATTGATCAGTGTTATCAGTGCTCCATTACTACTGCCTGCCATAGCATAGCATTGATCAGTGTTATCAGTGCTCCCTTACTACAGCCTGCCATAGCATAACATTGATCAATGTTATCAGTGCTCCATTACTACTGCCTGCCATAGCATAGCATTGATCAGTGTTATCAGTGCTCCCTTACTACAGCCTGCCATAGCATAACATTGATCAGTGTTATCAGTGCTCCATTACTACTGCCTGCCATAGCATAGCATTGATCAGTGTTATCAGTGCTCCCTTACTACAGCCTGCCATAGCATAGCATTGATCAGTGTTAGTTATCAGTGCTCCATTACTACTGCCTGCCATGGATGGCTGCAGTAAAGGAGCGACAATAGGGACGCACGGAGCAGGGTAAGGGACATCGGCCCATTCTCACAGCTGATCGGGACACCGTGATTTCAGAGCGGTGATCCCAATCAGCATCCCTGAGCTAACCGGCAGTTAACTTCAGGACTTTTAGAAGCTGTGATCAAATTTGATCAGGTTTGAAAAGGTTAATGCCGGACATCACCGCAAACAGTGATGTTCGGCATCAGCCACAGGTCCCGGCTATGACGCGTGCTCAGCTGCTGGGCGCATTGCATAGTTCGGCACCTCCGTGATACCTGTCGCCGGGGGTCCCGACGGCAAGTATCGGATTAGGTATTGGGGACATGTGCACGAGTACAAGTACTTGTGCAAATGTCCAGTATTGGTCCCGATACCGATACCAGTATCGGGACATCCTTAGTTGGCATCCTGTTTGCAGGGATCTGAGTATACACTGAAGACGTAGAAAGTAAGGGAGAAGTGAGTAGGACATTAGAAATAAGTCCAGGGGTGGTGGACAGATGGTGTCTGTATATAATCACTTATATGGTATACAGAGCCTGTGTACAGCTGGTATATACCACATAAGTTGGTGCTTCCCCTGTCTAGCTATCTTCAGTGATTAATAAAAGATTTCTCCCATTTCCCTCTATAGCTGGATCTTCCGACTGTGGAAAGCATATCCCACACCACCATAGACCAGCTGGAGATCGACCCCAGCTCTATACAGAGGGTCCGCAAGCTGGGCAGCGGCAGGTTTGGCACGGTGTGGCTGGGCTTATGGAACGGAACCACAGAAGTAGCGGTTAAGGAACTTCAAGGTGACACTTCTCGCCCCCTTCCATCCATCGAAAGTCTTCTAACCATCAGAGGGGCCCATATGGTTCCTTCCCAACTAGACAAGTCGTGTGTTAACTCACACAGACATGGGACTTGTCCTCACAGGGAGGTCCCGTCACGGCACATACAAGGTGTATAATATAAAGGTGCAGATATCTTATTGGACTCTTTATCTTCCCAGTCACTGCGGAGTCCCTGCACAAGACTATGCACGGAGAAGCGGAGACAATGTGGAAGCTGAGCCACGAGAAGCTGCTGAAGTTATACGCGGTGTGTCTGCAGACCAACCCAGTCTTCATAGTGACGGAGTACATGCCACATGGTAACCTCAAGAAATATCTGCAAGGTGAATCATCAACGAAGACACCTTATATAATACAACCCGAGGCGTGGTATAAAAACAAGGTGCCCAACCGCAACCACTACCTTCCTACAGAGAGTCCTGCAGATATACAACACTACAGAGAGTCCTGCATATATACATCACTACAGAGAGTCCTGCATATATACACCACTACAGAGAGTCCTGCATATATACATCACTACAGAGAGTCCTGCAGATATACATCACTACAGAGAGTCCTGCATATATACATCACTACAGAGAGTCCTGCATATATACATCACTACAGAGAGTCCTGCATATATACCATCACTACAGAGAGTCCTGCAGATATACATCACTACAGAGAGTCCTGCATATATACATCACTACAGAGAGTCCTGCATATATACCATCACTACAGAGAGTCCTGCAGATATACATCACTACAGAGAGTCCTGCATATATACATCACTACAGAGAGTCCTGCATATATACATCGCTACAGAGAGTCCTGCATATATACATCACTACAGAGAGTCCTGCAGATATTATACCATCACTACAGAGAGTCCTGCATATATACCATCACTACAGAGAGTCCTGCATATATACATCACTACAGAGAGTCCTGCATATATACACCACTACAGAGAGTCCTGCATATATACCATCACTACAGAGAGTCCTGCATATATACATCACTACAGAGAGTCCTGCATATATACATCGCTACAGAGAGTCCTGCATATATACATCACTACAGAGAGTCCTGCAGATATTATACCATCACTACAGAGAGTCCTGCATATATACCATCACTACAGAGAGTCCTGCATATATACATCACTACAGAGAGTCCTGCATATATACACCACTACAGAGAGTCCTGCATATATACATCGCTACAGAGAGTCCTGCATATATACATCACTACAGAGAGTCCTGCATATATACATCACTACAGAGAGTCCTGCAGATATTATACCATCACTACAGAGAGTCCTGCATATATACATCACTACAGAGAGTCCTGCATATATACACCACTACAGAGAGTCCTGCATATATACATCACTACAGAGAGTCCTGCATATATACATCGCTACAGAGAGTCCTGCATATATACATCACTACAGAGAGTCCTGCAGATATTATACCATCACTACAGAGAGTCCTGCATATATACCATCACTACAGAGAGTCCTGCATATATACATCACTACAGAGAGTCCTGCATATATACACCACTACAGAGAGTCCTGCATATATACCATCACTACAGAGAGTCCTGCATATATACATCACTACAGAGAGTCCTGCATATATTATACCATCACTACAGAGAGTCCTGCATATATACACCACTACAGAGAGTCCTGCATATATACATCACTACAGAGAGTCCTGCATATATACATCACTACAGAGAGTCCTGTATATATACATCACTACAGAGAGTCCTGCATATATACATCACTACAGAGAGTCCTGCATATATACACCACTACAGAGAGTCCTGCATATATACATCACTACAGAGAGTCCTGCATATATACATCACTACAGAGAGTCCTGCATATATACACCACTACAGAGAGTCCTGCATATATACATCACTACAGAGAGTCCTGCATATATACATCACTACAGAGAGTCCTGCAGATATACATCACTACAGAGAGTCCTGCATATATACACCACTACAGAGAGTCCTGCATATATACACCACTACAGAGAGTCCTGCATATATACCATCACTACAGAGAGTCCTGCATATATACACCACTACAGAGAGTCCTGCATATATACATCACTACAGAGAGTCCTGCATATATACCATCACTACAGAGAGTCCTGCATATATACATCACTACAGAGAGTCCTGCAGATATTATACCATCACTACAGAGAGTCCTGCATATATACATCACTACAGAGAGTCCTGCATATATACCATCACTACAGAGAGTCCTGCAGATATTGTACCATCACTACAGAGTCCTTCAGATATTATACCATCACTACAGAGAGTCCTGCATATATACATCACTACAGAGAGTCCTGCAGATATACATCACTACAGAGAGTCCTGCATATATACACCACTACAGAGAGTCCTGCATATATACACCACTACAGAGAGTCCTGCATATATACACCACTACAGAGAGTCCTGCATATATACCATCACTACAGAGAGTCCTGCATATATACACCACTACAGAGAGTCCTGCATATATACATCACTACAGAGAGTCCTGCATATATACCATCACTACAGAGAGTCCTGCATATATACATCACTACAGAGAGTCCTGCATATATACATCACTACAGAGAGTCCTGCAGATATTATACCATCACTACAGAGAGTCCTGCATATATACATCACTACAGAGAGTCCTGCATATATACCATCACTACAGAGAGTCCTGCAGATATTATACCATCACTACAGAGTCCTTCAGATATTATACCATCACTACAGAGAGTCCTGCATATATACATCACTACAGAGAGTCCTGCAGATATACATCACTACAGAGTCCTGCATATATACATCGCTACAGAGAGTCCTGCATATATACCATCACTACAGAGAGTCCTGCAGATATTATACCATCACTACAGAGAGTCCTGCATATATACATCACTACAGAGAGTCCTGCAGATATTATACCATCACTACAGAGAGTCCTGCATATATACATCACTACAGAGAGTCCTGCAGATATTATACCATCACTACAGAGAGTCCTGCAGATATCATACCATCACTACAGAGAGTCCTGTATATATACCATCACTACAGAGAGTCCTGCAGATATTATACCATCACTACAGAGAGTCCTGTATATATCATACCATCACTACAGAGAGTCCTGCATATATACCATCACTACAGAGAGTCCTGCAGATATTATACCATCACTACACAGAGTCCTGTATATATCATACCATCACTACAGAGAGTCCTGCATATATACCATCACTACAGAGAGTCCTGCAGATATTATACCATCACTAGAGAGAGTCCTGCATATATACATCACTACAGAGAGTCCTGCATATATACATCACTACAGAGAGTCCTGCATATATACACCACTACAGAGAATCCTGCATATATACATCACTACAGAGAGTCCTGCATATATACATCACTACAGAGAGTCCTGCATATATACATCACTACAGAGATTCCTGCATATATACACCACTACAGAGAGTCCTGCATATATACACCACTACAGAGAGTCCTGCATATATACATCACTACAGAGAGTCCTGCATATATACCATCACTACAGAGAGTCCTGCATATATACATCACTACAGAGAGTCCTGCAGATATACATCACTACAGAGAGTCCTGCATATATACCATCACTACAGAGAGTCCTGCAGATATTATACCATCACTACAGAGAGTCCTGCAGATATTATACCATCACTACAGAGAGTCCTGCAGATATTATACCATCACTACAGAGAGTCCTGCATATATACATCACTACAGAGAGTCCTGCAGATATTATACCATCACTACAGAGAATCCTGCAGATATTATACCATCACTACAGAGAGTCCTGCATATATACCATCACTACAGAGAGTCCTGCAGATATTATACCATCACTACAGAGTCCTTCAGATATTATACCATCACTACAGAGAGTCCTGCATATATACCATCACTACAGAGAGTCCTGCAGATATACATCACTACAGAGAGTCCTGCATATATACATCGCTACAGAGAGTCCTGCATATATACCATCACTACAGAGAGTCCTGCAGATATTATACCATCACTACAGAGAGTCCTGCAGATATTATACCATCACTACAGAGAGTCCTGCATATATACATCACTACAGAGAGTCCTGCAGATATTATACCATCACTACAGAGAATCCTGCAGATATTATACCATCACTACAGAGAGTCCTGCATATATACATCACTACAGAGAGTCCTGCAGATATTATACCATCACTACAGAGAGTCCTGCAGATATTATACCATCACTACAGAGAGTCCTGCATATATCATACCATCACTACAGAGAGTCCTGTATATATACCATCACTACAGAGAGTCCTGCAGATATTATACCATCACTACAGAGAGTCCTGTATATATCATACCATCACTACAGAGAGTCCTGCAGATATTATACCATCACTACAGAGAGTCCTGTATATATCATACCATCACTACAGAGAGTCCTGCATATATACCATCACTACAGAGAGTCCTGCAGATATTATACCATCACTACAGAGAGTCCTGCATATATACCATCACTACAGAGAGTCCTGCATATATACATCGCTACAGAGAGTCCTGCAGATATTATACCATCACTACAGAGAGTCCTGCAGATATTATACCATCACTACAGAGAGTCCTGCAGATATTATACCATCACTACAGAGAGTCCTGCAGATATACACCACTACAGAGAGTCCTGCATATATACCATCACTACAGAGAGTCCTGCAGATATACCATCACTACAGAGAGTCCTGCAGATATTATACCATCACTACAGAGAGTCCTGCAGATATTATACCATCAATACAGAGAGTCCTGCAGATATTATACCATCACTACAGAGAGTCCTGCAGATATACACCACTACAGAGAGTCCTGCAGATATTATACCATCACTACAGAGAGTCCTGTATATATCATACCATCACTACAGAGAGTCCTGCAGATATTATACCATCACTACAGAGTCCTTCAGATATTATACCATCACTACAGAGAGTCCTTCAGATATTATACCATCACTACAGAGAGTCCTGCAGATATTATACCATCACTACAGAGAGTCCTGCAGATATTATACCATCACTACAGAGAGTCCTGCAGATATTATACCATCACTACAGAGAGTCCTGTATATATCATACCATCACTACAGAGAGTCCTGCAGATATTATACCATCACTACAGAGAGTCCTGCAGATATTATACCATCAATACAGAGAGTCCTGCAGATATTATACCATCACTACAGAGAGTCCTGTATATATACCATCACTACAGAGAGTCCTGCAGATATTATACCATCACTACAGAGAGTCCTGTATATATCATACCATCACTACAGAGAGTCCTGCAGATATTATACCATCACTACAGAGAGTCATGTATATATCATACCATCACTACAGAGAGTCCTGCATATATACCATCACTACAGAGAGTCCTGCAGATATTATACCATCACTACAGAGAGTCCTGCAGATATACACCACTACAGAGAGTCCTGCATATATACATCGCTACAGAGAGTCCTGCAGATATTATACCATCACTACAGAGAGTCCTGCAGATATTATACCATCACTACAGAGAGTCCTGCAGATATTATACCATCACTACAGAGAGTCCTGCAGATATACACCACTACAGAGAGTCCTGCATATATACCATCACTACAGAGAGTCCTGCAGATATTATACCATCACTACAGAGAGTCCTGCAGATATTATACCATCAATACAGAGAGTCCTGCAGATATTATACCATCAATACAGAGAGTCCTGCAGATATTATACCATCACTACAGAGAGTCCTGCAGATATTATACCATCACTACAGAGAGTCCTGCATATATACATCACTACAGAGAGTCCTGCATATATACCATCACTACAGAGAGTCCTGCATATATACATCACTACAGAGAGTCCTGTATATATCATACCATCACTACAGAGAGTCCTGCATATATACCATCACTACAGAGAGTCCTGCATATCATACCATCACTACAGAGAGTCCTGCATATATACATCACTACAGAGAGTCCTGCATATATACCATCACTACAGAGAGTCCTGCATATATACATCACTACAGAGAGTCCTGCATATATACATCACTACAGAGAGTCCTGCATATATACATTACTACAGAGTCCTGCATATATACATCACTACAGAGAGTCCTGCATATATACATCACTACAGAGAGTCCTGCATATATACATCACTACAGAGAGTCCTGCATATATACCATCACTACAGAGAGTCCTGCATATATACATCACTACAGAGAGTCCTGCATATATACCATCACTACAGAGAGTCCTGCAGATATAATACCATCACTACAGAGAGTCCTTCAGATATACATCACTACAGAGAGTCCTGCAGATATCATACCATCACTACAGAGAGTCCTGCATATATACATCGCTACAGAGAGTCCTTCATATATACATCACTACAGAGAGTCCTGCAGATATTATACCATCACTACAGAGAGTCCTGCAGATATTATACCATCACTACAGAGAGTCCTGCATATATACATCACTACAGAGAGTCCTGCATATATACCATCACTACAGAGAGTCCTGCATATATACATCGCTACAGAGAGTCCTTCATATATACATCACTACAGAGAGTCCTGCAGATATTATACCATCACTACAGAGAGTCCTGCAGATATTATACCATCACTACAGAGAGTCCTGCATATATACATCACTACAGAGAGTCCTGCATATATACATCACTACAGAGAGTCCTGCAGATATTATACCATCACTACAGAAAGTCCTGCATATATACATCACTACAGAGAGTCCTGCATATATACATCACTACAGAGAGTCCTGCATATATACATCACTACAGAGAGTCCTGCAGATATTATACCATCACTGCAGAGAGTCCTGTACATATCATACCATCACTACAGAGAGTCCTGCATATATACCATCACTACAGAGAGTCCTGCAGATATTATATCATCACTACAGAGAGTCCTGCATATATACATCACTACAGAGAGTCCTGCAGATATTATACCATCACTACAGAGAGTCCTGCAGATATTATACCATCACTACAGAGAGTCCTGCAGATATTATACCATCACTACAGAGAGTCCTGTACATATCATACCATTACTACAGAGAGTCCTGTATATTGTTATGATTCGGCAGGCTGGATGTGGATCCTCTGTACCAGAGAGGGATTGGCGTGGACCGTACCGGTGGACCGGTTCTAAGTTGCTACTGGTTTTCACCAGAGCCCGCCGCAAAGCGGGATGGTCTTGCTGCGGCAGTAACAACCAGGTCGTATCAACCGGTAACGGCTCAACCTCTCTGACTGCTGAGAAGGCGTGAGACAGAAGGACTAGGCAGAGCCAAGGTCAGACGTAGCAGAAGGTCGGGGCAGGCAGCAAGGGTCGTAGTCAGGGGCAACAGCAGAAGGTCTGGAACACAATCATTGGTGCACTGGCCCTTTAAATCTTAGAGAGCTGGCGCACGTGCGCCCTAGAGAGCGGAGCCGCGCGCCAGAACGTGACAGCCGGGGACCGGGACAGGCAAGTAGCTTGGGATGTGATTCGCGAGCGGGCGCGTCCCGCTATGCGAATCGCATCCTCGTCGGCAGTGTCAGTGCAGCGCTCCCAAGCAGCGGGTCAACGTCGCGAGCGCTCCGGGAAGGAGCAGGGACCCGGAGCGCTCGGCGTAACACAGATATTATACCATTACTACAGAGAGTCCTGCATATATACCATCACTACAGAGAGTCCTGTATATATCATACCATCACTACAGAGAGTCCTGCATATATACCATCACTACAGAGAGTCCTTCAGATATTATACCATCACTACAGAGAGTCCTGCAGATATCATACCATCACTACAGAGAGTCCTGCAGATATTATACCATCACTACAGAGAGTCCTGTATATATACCATCACTACAGAGAGTCCTGCAGATATAATACCATCACTACAGAGAGTCCTGCAGATATAATACCATCACTACAGAGAGTCCTGCAGATATTATACCATCACTACAGAGAGTCCTGCAGATATTATATCATCACTACAGAGAGTCCTGTATATATCATACCATCACTACAGAGAGTCCTGCAGATATTATACCATCACTACAGAGAGTCCTGCATATATACCATCACTACAGAGAGTCCTGCAGATATTATACCATCACTACAGAGAGTCCTGCAGATATAATACCATCACTACAGAGAGTCCTGCAGATATAATACCATCACTACAGAGAGTCCTGCAGATATAATACCATCACTACAGAGAGTCCTGCAGATATTATACCATCAACACAGAGTCCTGCAAATATTATACCATCACTACAGAGAGTCCTGCATATATACCATCACTACAGAGAGTCCTGCAGATATTATACCATCACTACAGAGAGTCCTGCAGATATTATACCATCACTACAGAGAGTCCTGCAGATATTATACCATCACTACAGAGAGTCCTGCATATATACCATCACTACAGAGAGTCCTGCATATATACATCACTACAGAGAGTCCTGCATATATACCATCACTACAGAGAGTCCTGTATATATACCATCACTACAGAGAGTCCTGTATATATACCATCACTACAGAGAGTCCTGTATATATACCATCACTACAGAGAGTCCTGCAGATATTATACCATCACTACAGAGAGTCCTGCATATATACCATCACTACAGAGAGTCCTGCAGATATTATACCATCACTACAGAGAGTCCTGCATATATACCATCACTACAGAGAGTCCTGCAGATATTATACCATCACTACAGAGAGTCCTGCAGATATTATACCATCACTACAGAGAGTCCTGCATATATACCATCACTACAGAGAGTCCTGCATATATACATCACTACAGAGAGTCCTGCAGATATTATACCATCACTACAGAGAGTCCTGCATATATACCATCACTACAGAGAGTCCTGCATATATACATCACTACAGAGAGTCCTGCATATATACCATCACTACAGAGAGTCCTGTATATATACCATCACTACAGAGAGTCCTGTATATATACCATCACTACAGAGAGTCCTGCAGATATTATACCATCACTACAGAGAGTCCTGCATATATTATACCATCACTACAGAAAGTCCTTCAGATATTATACCATCACTACAGAGAGTCCTGCATATATACATCACTACAGAGAGTCCTGTATATATACCATCACTACAGAGAGTCCTGCAGATATTATACCATCACTACAGAGAGTCCTGCATATATACCATCACTACAGAGAGTCCTGCATATATACCATCACTACAGAGAGTCCTGCATATATACATCACTACAGAGAGTCCTTCAGATATTATACCATCAATACAGAGAGTCCTGCATATATACCATCACTACAGAGAGTCCTTCAGATATTATACCATCACTACAGAGAGTCCTGCATATATACATCACTACAGAGAGTCCTGCAGATATTATACCATCACTACAGAAAGTCCTGCATATATACATCACTACAGAGAGTCCTGCATATATACCATCACTACAGAGAGTCCTGCAGATATTATACCATCACTACAGAGAGTCCTGCAGTGATGGTATATTATCTGCAGGACTCTCTGTAGTGATGTATATATCCAGGACTCTCTGTAGTGATGGTATAATATCTGATATCTGATATCTGATACTATCACTACAGAGAGTCCTGCATATATATCATCACTACAGAGAGTCCTGCATATATATCATCACTACAGAGAGTCCTGCATATATACATCACTACAGAGAGTCCTGCATATATACATCACTACAGAGAGTCCTGCATATATACCATCACTACAGAGAGTCCTGCAGATATTATACCATCACTACAGAGAGTCCTGCAGATATTATACCATCACTACAGAGAGTCCTGCATATATACCATCACTACAGAGAGTCCTGCAGATATTTTACCATCACTACAGAGAGTCCTGCAGATATTATACCATCACTACAGAGAGTCCTTCAGATATTATACCATCAATACAGAGAGTCCTGCAGATATACCATCACTAAATAGAGTCCTGCATATATAGCATCACTACAGAGAGTCCTGCATATATATATCAATAAAGAGAGTCCTGCATATATACCATCACTACAGAGAGTCCTTCAGATATTATACCATCACTACAGAGAGTCCTGCATATATACATCACTACAGAGAGTCCTGCATATATACCATCACTACAGAGAGTCCTGCAGATATTATACCATCACTACAGAGAGTCCTGCAGATATTATACCATCACTACAGAGAGTCCTGCATATATACCATCACTACAGAGAGTCCTGCAGATATTTTACCATCACTACAGAGAGTCCTGCAGATATTATACCATCACTACAGAGAGTCCTGCAGATATTTTACCATCACTACAGAGAGTCCTGCAGATATTTTACCATCACTACAGAGAGTCCTGCAGATATTATACCATCACTACAGAGAGTCCTGCAGATATTATACCATCACTACAGAGAGTCCTGCAGATATACCATCACTAAATAGAGTCCTGCATATATAGCATCACTACAGAGAGTCCTGCATATATATATCAATAAAGAGAGTCCTGCATATATACCATCACTACAGAGAGTCCTGCAGATATTATACCATCACTACAGAGTCCTTCAGATATTATACCATCACTACAGAGAGTCCTGCATATATACCATCACTACAGAGAGTCCTTCATATATTATACCATCACTACAGAGAGTCCTGCATATATACCATCACTACAGAGAGTCCTTCAGATATACCATCACTACAGAGAGTCCTGCAGATATACCATCACTACAGAGAGTCCTGCATATATACCATCACTACAGAGAGTCCTTCAGATATTATACCATCACTACAGATAGTCCTGCATATATACCATCACTACAGAGAGTCCTTCAGATATTATACCATCACTACAGAGAGTCCTGCAGATATTATACCATCACTACAGAGAGTCCTGCAGATATTATACCATCACTACAGAGAGTCCTTCAGATATTATACCATCACTACAGAGAGTCCTGCATATATACCATCACTACAGAGAGTCCTGCATATATACATCACTACAGAGAGTCCTGCAGATATTATACCATCACTACAGAGAGTCCTGCATATATACATCACTACAGAGAGTCCTGCATATATACATCACTACAGAGAGTCCTGCAGATATTATACCATCACTACAGAGAGTCCTTCAGATATTATACCATCACTACAGAGAGTCCTGCATATATACCATCACTACAGAGAGTCCTGCAGATATACCATCACTACAGAGAGTCCTGCAGATATTATATCATCACTACAGAGAGTCCTGCAGATATTATACCATCACTACAGAGAGTCCTGCAGATATTATACCATCACTACAGAGAGTCCTGCAGATATTATACCATCACTACAGAGAGTCCTTCAGATATTATACCATCACTACAGAGAGTCCTGCAGATATTATACCATCACTACAGAGAGTCCTGCAGATATACCATCACTACAGAGAGTCCTGCAGATATTATACCATCACTACAGAGAGTCCTTCAGATATTTTACCATCACTACAGAGAGTCCTGCAGATATTTTACCATCACTACAGAGAGTCGTTCAGATATTATACCATCACTACAGAGAGTCCTTCAGATATTTTACCATCACTACAGAGAGTCCTTCAGATATTTTATCATCACTACAGAGAGTCCTGCAGATATACCATCACTACAGAGAGTCCTGCATATATACCATCACTACAGAGAGTCCTGCAGATATTATACCATCACTACAGAGAGTCCTGCATATATACCATCACTACAGAGAGTCCTGCAGATATTTTACCATCACTACAGAGAGTCCTGCAGATATTATACCATCACTACAGAGAGTCCTGCAGATATTATACCATCACTACAGAGAGTCCTGCAGATATTATACCATCACTACAGAGAGTCCTGCATATATATATATATCACTACAGAGAGTCCTTCAGATATTTTACCATCACTACAGAGAGTCCTTCAGATATTTTACCATCACTAGAGAGTCCTGCAGATATTATACCATCACTACAGAGAGTCCTTCAGATATTTTACCATCACTACAGAGAGTCCTTCAGATATTATACCATCACTACAGAGAGTCCTGCAGATATTATACCATCACTACAGAGAGTCCTGTATATATACCATCACTACAGAGAGTCCTGCATATATACATCACTACAGAGAGTCCTGCAGATATTATACCATCACTACAGAGAGTCCTGCATATATACATCACTACAGAGAGTCCTTCAGATATTTTACCATCACTACAGAGAGTCCTGCAGATATTATACCATCACTACAGAGAGTCCTTCAGATATTATACCATCACTACAGAGAGTCCTTCAGATATTATACCATCACTACAGAGAGTCCTTCAGATATTATACCATCACTACAGAGAGTCCTGCAGATATTATACCATCACTACAGAGAGTCCTGCAGATATTATACCATCACTACAGAGAGTCCTGCAGATATACCATCACTACAGAGAGTCCTTCAGATATTATACCATCACTACAGAGAGTCCTGCATATATTATACCATCACTACAGAGAGTCCTGCAGATATTATACCATCACTACAGAGAGTCCTTCAGATATTATACCATCACTACAGAGAGTCCTGCAGATATTATACCATCACTACAGAGAGTCCTGCAGATATAATACCATCACTACAGAGAGTCCTGCATATATACCATCACTACAGAGAGTCCTGCAGATATTATACCATCACTACAGAGAGTCCTGCATATATACCATCACTACAGTGAGTACTGCATATATACCATCACTACAGAGAGTCCTGCATATATACCATCACTACAGAGAGTCCTGCAGATATTATACCATCACTACAGAGAGTCCTGCATATAAACCATCACTACAGAGAGTCCTGCAGATATACCATCACTACAGAGAGTCCTTCAGATATTATACCATCACTACAGAGAGTCCTGCAGATATACCATCACTACAGAAAGTCCTGCATATATACCATCACTACAGAGAGTCCTTCAGATATTTTACCATCACTACAGAGAGTCCTTCAGATATTATACCATCACTACAGAGAGTCCTTCAGATATTATACCATCCATACAGAGAGTCCTGCATATATACCATCAATACAGAGAGTCCTGCATATATACCATCACTACAGAGAGTCCTGCATATATACCATCACTACAGAGAGTCCTTCAGATATTTTACCATCACTACAGAGAGTCCTGCATATATACCATCAATACAGAGAGTCCTGCATATATACCATCACTACAGAGAGTCCTGCATATATACCATCACTACAGAGAGTCCTGCATATATACCATCACTACAGAGAGTCCTGCAGATATAATTCCATCACTACAGGGAGTCCTGCAGATATTATACCATCACTACAGAGAGTCCTGCAGATATACCATCACTACAGAGAGTCCTTCAGATATTATACCATCACTACAGAGAGTCCTGCATATATTATACCATCACTACAGAGAGTCCTTCAGATATTTTACCATCACTACAGAGAGTCCTGCATATATACCATCAATACAGAGAGTCCTGTATATATACCATCACTACAGAGAGTCCTGCATATATACATCACTACAGAGAGTCCTGCATATATACCATCACTACAGAGAGTCCTGTATATATACCATCACTACAGAGAGTCCTGCATATATACCATCACTACAGAGAGTCCTGCATATATACCATCACTACAGAGAGTCCTGCAGATATACCATCACTACAGAGAGTCCTGCAGATATTATACCATCTCTACAGAGAGTCCTGCATATATACGATCACTACAGAGAGTCCTGCATATATACCATCACTACAGAGAGTCCTGCATATATACCATCACTACAGAGAGTCCTGCATATATACCATCACTACAGAGAGTCCTGCATATATACCATCACTACAGAGAGTCCTGCATATATTATACCATCACTACAGAAAGTCCTTCAGATATTATACCATCACTACAGAGAGTCCTGCATATATACATCACTACAGAGAGTCCTGCATATATACCATCACTACAGAGAGTCCTGTATATATACCATCACTACAGAGAGTCCTGCATATATACATCACTACAGAGAGTCCTGCATATATACCATCACTACAGAGAGTCCTGCAGATATACCATCACTACAGAGAGTCCTGCAGATATTATACCATCACTACAGAGAGTCCTGCATATATACGATCACTACAGAGAGTCCTGCATATATACCATCACTACAGAGAGTCCTGCAGATATTATACCATCACTACAGAGAGTCCTGCAGATATACCATCACTACAGAGAGTCCTGCAGATATTATACCATCACTACAGAGAGTCCTGCATATATACCATCACTACAGAGAGTACTGCATATATCATACCATCACTACAGAGAGTCCTGCATATATACCATCACTACAGAGAGTCCTTCAGATATTATACCATCACTACAGAGAGTCCTTCAGATATTATACCATCACTACAGAGAGTCCTGCAGATATTATACCATCACTACAGAGAGTCCTGCATATATTATACCATCACTACAGAGAGTCCTGCAGATATTATACCATCACTACAGAGAGTCATTCAGATATAATACCATCACTACAGAGAGTCCTTCAGATATTATACCATCACTACAGAGAGTCCTGCAGATATAATACCATCACTACAGAGAGTCCTTCAGATATTATACCATCACTACAGAGAGTCCTGCAGATATAATACCATCACTACAGAGAGTCCTTCAGATATTATACCATCACTACAGAGAGTCCTGCAGATATATATATCACTACAGAGAGTCCTGCAGATATAATACCATCACTACAGAGAGTCCTGCATATATATATATATATATCACTACAGAGAGTCCTGCATATATAGCATCACTACAGAGAGTCCTGCATATATATCATCACTACAGAGTCCTGCATATATACCATCACTACAGAGAGTCCTGCATATATACCATCACTACAGAGAGTCCTGCATATATATATATATATATATATATATATATATCACTACAAAGAGTCCTGCATATATATATATATCACTACAGAGAGTCCTGCAGATATTATACCATCACTACAGAGAGTCCTTCAGATATTATACCATCACTACAGAGAGTCCTGCATATATACCATCACTACAGAGAGTCCTGTATATATACATCACCACAGAGAGTCCTGCATATATACCATCACTACAGAGAGTCCTGTATATATACATCACCACAGAGAGTCCTGCATATATACCATCACTACAGAGAGTCCTGCATATATATATATATATATATATATATATATATATATATATATCACTACAGAGAGTCCTGCATATGTACCATCACTACAGAGAGTCCTGCATATATACCATCACTACAAAGAGTCCTGTATATATACATCACCACAGAGAGTCCAGCATATATACCATCACTCCAGAGTCCTGCATATATACCATCACTACAGAGAGTCCTGCATATATACCATCACTACAGAGAGTCCTGCATATATACCATCACTACAGAGAGTCCTTCAGATATTATACCATCACTACATAGAGTCCTTCAGATATGATACCATCACTACAGAGAGTCCTGCATATATACCATCACTACAGAGAGTCCTGCATATATACATCACTACAGAGAGTCCTGCATATCATACCATAACTACAGAGAGTCCTGTACATATCATATCACTGCAGAGAGTCCTATACATATCATACTATCACTACAGAGTCCTGCACATATAATACCATCACTACAAAGAGTCCTGCACATATCATATCACTGCAGAGAGTCCCGTATATAAAATACCATCACTACAGAGAGTCCTGCACATATCATACCATAACTACAGAGTCCTGTACATATAATACCATCACTAGAGTCCTGCACAAATAATACCATCACTACAAAGAGTCCTGCACATATCATATCACTGCAGAGAGTCCTGTAAATATCATACCATCACTACAGAGTCCTTTACATATTATACTATCACTATAGAGAGTCCTGTACAGTGACTACAGGTTGTATGTATTGTATTGGTCGTGTTGTATATGTTGTGTCGTGTTGGTCTCTGGGTCATGTTATGTGTTTTCGTAGTCTCTTGGTTGTGTCTCTCTGGGTCATGTCGTATTGCCATGTTGGTCTCTGGGTCATGTCATATTGCCATGTTGGTCTCTGGGTCATGTATTGCCGTGTTGGTCTCTTGGTTATGTTGTATTGCCGTGTTGGTCTCTTGGTTATGTTGTATTGCCATGTTGGTCTCTGGGTCATGTATTGCCATGTTGGTCTCTGGGTCATGTCATATTGCCATGTTGATCTCTGGGTCATGTATTGCCGTGTTGGTCTCTTGGTTATGTTGTATTGCCATGTTGGTCTCTGGGTCATGTCATATTGCTATGTTGGTCTCTGGGTCATGACGTATTGCTATGTTGGTTTCTGGGTTATGTCGTATTGCCATGTTGGTCTGTGTTATGTTGTATTGCCGTGTTGGTCTCTGGGTCATGTCGTATTGCCGTGTACATCTCTGGGTCATGTCATATTGCCAAGTAGGTCTCTGGGTCATGTTGTATTCCCGCGTAGGTCTCTGGGTCAAGTCGTATTGCCGTGTTGGTCTCTGTGTCATGACGTATTGCCGTGTTGGTCTCTGGGTCATGTCGTACTGCCGTGTTGGTCTCTGGGTCATGGCATATTGCCGTGTTGGTCTCTGGGTCATGTATTGCCGTGTTGGTCTCTGGGTCATGTATTGCCGTGTTGGTCTCTGGGTCATGTCATATTGCCGTGTTGGTCTCCGGGTCATGTCGTATTGCCATGATGGTCTCTGGGTCATGTCGTATTGCCGTGTTTGTCTCTGGTTCATGTCGTATTGCCATGTTGGTCTCTGGGTCATGTCGTATTGCCATGTTGGTCTCTGGGTCATGTCGTATTGCCATGTTGGTCTCTGGGTCATGTCGTATTGCCATGTTGGTCTCTGGGTCATGTCGTATTGCCATGTTGGTCTCTGGGTCATGTCGTATTGCCATGTTGGTCTCTGGGTCATGTATTGCCGTGTTGATCTCTGGGTCATGTCATACTGCCATGTTGGTCTCTGGGTCATGTATTGCCGTGTTGATCTCTGGGTCATGTCGTATTGCCATGTTGGTCTCTGGGTCATGTCATATTGCCGTGTTGGTCTCTGGGTCATGTCGTATTGCCATGTTGGTCTCTGGGTCATGTATTGCCGTGTTGGTCTCTGGGTCATGTCGTATTGCCATGTTGGTCTCTGGGTCATGTATTGCCATGTTGATCTCTGGGTCATGTCGTATTGCCATGTTGGTCTCTGGGTCATGTCATATTGCCGTGTTGGTCTCTGGGTCATGTCATATTGCCGTGTTGGTCTCTGGGTCATGTCATATTGCCGTGTTGGTCTCTGGGTCATGTATTGCCGTGTTTGTCTCTGGGTCATGTCATATTGCCGTGTTGGTCTCTTGGTCATGTATTGCCATGTTGGTCTCTGGGTGTTACGCCGAGCGCTCCGGGTCCCTGCTCCTCCCCAGAGCGCTCACGGCGTCTCTCTCCCTGCAGCGCCCCGGTCAGTCCCGCTGACCGGGAGCGCTGCACTGACATGGCCGTCGGGGATGCGATTCGCACAGCGGGACGCGCCCGCTCGCGAATCGCATCCCAAGTCACTTACCCGTCCCGGTCCCCTGCTGTCATGTGCTGGCGCGCGCGGCTCCGCTCTCTAGGGCGCGCACGCGCCAGCTCTCTGAAACTTAAAGGGCTAGTGCACCAATGATTGGTGCCTGGCCCAATTAGCTTATTGGCTTCCACCTGCTCCCTGGCTATATCACATCACTTCCCCTGCACACCCTTGCCGGATCTTGTTGCCTTGTGCCAGTGAAAGCGTTTAGTGTTGTCCAAAGCCTGTGTTACCTGAACTCCTGCTATCCATCTTGACTACGAACCTTGCCGCCTGCCCCGACCTTCTGCTACGTCTGACCTTGCCTCTGCCTAGTCCTTCTGTCCCACGCCTTCTCAGCAGTCAGCGAGGTTGAGCCGTTGCTAGTGGATACGACCTGGTTGCTACTGCCGCAGCAAGACCATCCCGCTTTGCGGCGGGCTCTGGTGAACACCAGTAGCCTCTTATAACCGGTCCACCAGCACGGTCCACGCCAATCCCTCGCTGACACAGAGGATCCACAACCTGTAAGCCGAATCGTGACAGTAGATCCGGCCATGGATCCCGCTGAGGTGCCGCTGCCAAGTCTCGCTGACCTTCCCATGGTGGTCGCTCAGCAATCGCAGCAGATTGCCCAACAAGGACAGCAGCTGTCGCAGTTGACCGCCACTTTACAGCAACTTCTGCCTCTGCTACAGCAGCAACCATCTCCTCCGCCAGCTCCTGCACCTCCTCCGCAGCGAGTGGCCGCTCCTAGCCTCCGCTTGTCCCTGCCGGACAAATTTGATGGGGACTCTAGACTCTGCCGTGGATTTTTGTCTCAATGTTCCCTGCATATGGAGATGTTGTCGGACTTGTTTCCTACAGAACGGTCTAAGGTGGCGTTCGTAGTGAGCCTTCTTTCAGGAAAGGCCTTGTCTTGGGCCACACCGCTCTGGGACCACAATGATCCTGCCACAGCCACAGTCCAGTCCTTCTTCGCTGAAGTCCGTAGTGTCTTCGAGGAACCAGCCCGAGCTTCTTATGCCGAGACTGCCCTGCTGAACCTGGTCCAGGGTAATTCTTCAGTGGGCGAGTACGCCATCCAATTTCGTACTCTTGCTTCCGAATTATCATGGAATAACGAGGCTCTCTGCGCGACCTTTAAAAAAGTCGCATCAAGGATGTGCTGGCCGCACGAGAGATTCCTGCCAACCTGCAAGAACTTATCCATTTGGCCACACGCATTGACATGCGTTTTTCTGAGAGACATCAGGAGCTCCGCCAGGAAAAAGACTTAGATCTCTGGGCACCTCTCCCACAGTATCCTTTGCAATCTACGCCTGGGCCTCCCGCCGAGGAGGCCATGCAAGTGGATCGGTCTCGCCTGACCCAGGAAGAGAGGAATCGCCGTAGGGAAGAAAATCTTTGTCTGTACTGTGCCAGTACCGAGCATTTCTTGGTGGATTGCCCTATTCGTCCTCCACGTCTAGGAAACGCACGCACGCACCCAGCTCACGTGGGTGTGGCGTCTCTTGGTTCAAAATCTGCTTCTCCACGTCTCACGGTGCCCGTGCGGATCTCTCCTTCTGCCAACTCCTCCCTCTCAGCCGTGGCCTGCTTGGACTCTGGTGCCTCTGGGAATTTTATTTTGGAGTCTTTGGTGAATAAATTCTGCATCCCGGTGACCCGTCTCGTCAAGCCAGTCTACATTTCCGCGGTCAACGGAGTCAGATTGGATTGCACCGTGCGTTACCGCACAGAACCCCTCTTGATGTGTATTGGACCCCATCACGAAATGATTGAATTCTTTGTCCTTCCCAACTGTACCTCTGAGGTCCTCCTCGGTCTGCCATGGCTCCGGCTTCATTCTCCCACCCTTGACTGGACCACCGGGGAGATCAAGAACTGGGACTCTGCTTGCTATAAGAAATGCCTCTCCCCCCCTCCCAGTCCCGTCAGGCAAGCCTCAGTGCCTCCTCATGGCCCCCGTCCTGGTGACATACTGCCCCGTGCCAAGCTTCACCCTCTGCCCTCCCTCCCCATTCCCACTCCTGCTGTACTGCCTGCCTTTGAGGAAACCCTCCATTCACTCCCGGTGTCCTCGTCCCAGGTAAAGCAGTTGTCGGACAAAAAAAGGGGGAGACCTAAGGGGGGGGGGTACTGTTACGCCGAGCGCTCCGGGTCCCTGCTCCTCCCCGGAGCGCTCACGGCATCTCTCTCCCTGCAGCGCCCCGGTCAGTCCCGCTGACCGGGAGCGCTGCACTGACATGGCCGTCGGGGATGCGATTCGCACAGCGGGACGCGCCCGCTCGCGAATCGCATCCCAACTCACTTACCCTTCCCGGTCCCCTGCTGTCATGTGCTGGCGCGCGCGGCTCCGCTCTCTAGGGCGCGCGCGCGCCAGCTCTCTGAGACTTAAAGGGCCAGTGCACCAATGATTGGTGCCTGGCCCAATTAGCTTATTGGCTTCCACCTGCTCCCTGGCTATATCACATCACTTCCCCTGCACTCCCTTGCCGGATCTTGTTGCCTTGTGCCAGTGAAAGCGTTTAGTGTTGTCCAAAGCCTGTGTTACCTGAACTTCTGCTATCCATCTTGACTACGAACCTTGCCGCCTGCCCCGACCTTCTGCTACGTCTGACCTTGCCTCTGCCTAGTCCTTCTGTCCCACGCCTTCTCAGCAGTCAGCGAGGTTGAGCCATTGCTAGTGGATACGACCTGGTTGCTACTGCCGCAGCAAGACCATCCCGCTTTGCGGCGGGCTCTGGTGAACACCAGTTGCCTCTTAGAACCGGTCCACCAGCAAGGTCCACGCCAATCCCTCGCTGACACAACCACAACCTGTAAGCCGAATCGTGACACTGGGTCATGTCGTATTGCCATGTTGGTCTCTGGGTCATGTCGTATTGCCATGTTGGTCTCTGGGTCATGTCGTATTGCCATGTTGGTCTCTGGGTCATGTCGTATTGCCATGTTGGTCTCTAGGTCATGTATTGCCGTGTTGATCTCTGGGTCATGTCGTATTGCCATGTTGGTCTCTAGGTCATGTATTGCCATGTTGATCTCTGGGTCATGTCATATTGCCATGTTGGTCTTTGGGTCATGTATTGCCGTGTTGGTCTCTGGGTCATGTCGTATTGCCATGTTGGTCTCTGGGTCATGTCGTATTGCCATGTTGGTCTCTGGGTCATGTATTGCCGTGTTGATCTCTGGGTCATGTCATATTGCCATGTTGGTCTTTGGGTCATGTATTGCCATGTTGGTCTCTGGGTCATGTCGTATTGCCCTGTTGATCTCTGGGTTATGTTGTATGTTGTTTGATCATCTTTTCCAATATATCTTCCCTCTCAGCTCATCAGAAGGAGAAGGACTTGCCCTTTCCTCAGATGGTGGATTTCGCTGTCCAGGTTAGTTCATCCTTACCATGTCTGTCACTGCCTCACACATGTGTCACCCCAAGAAGAACAACTGATGATCGCTCCGCACTTTCCTCAGATTTGCCAAGGAATGAAGTACATGGAGCAGAAGGGCTGTGTCCACCGAGACCTGCGCTCTGAGAACATCCTCCTGTCCGCCATGATGTCCTGCAAGATCGGAGACTTTGGCCTGGCACGTTTCATGGATAGCACCTCCATCGCTGTCACTGCAGGTGATTTTTAGTCCTGAAGATGTAGCGATCTGTCAATGTATTTAGAGGGGCTACAACACTGTCCTAGCAGATACCTGGTATAGATATGGTAAAGACCCCAGAGGGGTCGGATCTGATGGCCGTCTAATCTTTGGTTGGTTGGAGACTTCTAAGTTGAGTGAAAGTTAAACATCCCTGGGTTGTCGGCTCCACCCTAGATATCACGATGGGATCAGAGATTTTACTTGACGTGGATCTTCGGCCCACACTCACCATCTAACACGTCTATCCTCTTCTTTCTCCAGACGCACAGATTCCCATTAAATGGACGGCCCCAGAGGTTTTCCTAATGCAGAAATACACCAGCAAGTCTGACTTATGGTCCTTTGGGGTCCTGCTGGTAGAGATAGTCACCTACGGAAAAAGTCCCTTTCCAAGTAAGTAACTGGTGAGAAGGTCCTGACAATGGTGTTTGATGGAAGTAGACAGAAAGCCAATTGTGATAGAACCGAGACATTCTCCGGCCATTGACCCCACCAACCATCAGTCCAAACCACAGGTATAATGCCATTAGCACGTTAGGTATGGTGCCATTACCTCATTAGGTATAGTGCCATTACCTCGTTAGGTATGGTGCCATTACCTCGTTAGGTATGTTGCCATTACCTCGTTAGGTATGTTGCCATTACCTCGTTAGGTATGTTGCCATTACCTCGTTAGGTATGTTGCCATTACCTCGTTAGGTATAGTGCCATTACCTCGTTAGGTATAGTGCCATTACCTCGTTAGGTATAGTGCCATTACCTCGTTAGGTATAGTGCCATTACCTCGTTAGTTATAGTGCCATTACCTCGTTAGGCATGGTGCCATTACCTCGTTAGGCATGGTGCCATTACCTCGTTAGGCATGGTGCCATTACCTCGTTAGGCATGGTGCCATTACCTCGTTAGGCATGGTGCCATTACCTCGTTAGGTATGGTGCCATTACCTCGTTAGGTATGGTGCCATTACCTCGTTAGGTATGGTGCCATTACCTCGTTAGGTATGGTGCCATTACCTCGCTAGGTATGGTGCCATTACCTCGTTAGGTATGGTGCCATTACCTCGTTAGGTATAGTGCCATTACCTCGTTAGGTATGGTGCCATTACCTCATTAGGTATAGTCCGACTCTGACTTACAGCGCTTCACCGGAGATTGAGAACACGATAGGTCGGGTATAGTGATAATTTATTCATACACTCCTCTCAAACTGGACCTGAGGAAGAGAGGAGTTATACTCTAGAAACGCATTGTCCGCATGTTCTGTGTACCTGTACCTGAGAGTATGAATAAATTATCACTATACCCGACCCATCGTGTTCTCTATCTCCGGTGAAGCGCTGTAAGCCAGAGTCGGACTTTAGGGGGGATTCTCTGCCTGCAGTACCCCACATATCTCTTCACTACTTCCATGTTTTCTCCAAGACTAAGTGGTGAATAAGCCCCTGCTCCTCTGTCCTCCTCCTCCAGACTCCTCTGTCCTCCTCCTCCAGACCCCTCTGTCCTCCTCCTCCAGACCCCTCTGTCCTTCTCCTCCAGACCCCTCTGTCCTCCTTCTCCAGACTCTGGTGTCATCCTCCTCCAGGCTCCTCTGTCCTCCTCCTCCAGGCTCCTCTGTCCTTTTCTTCCAGACACCTCTGTCCTCCTCCAGACTCCTCTGTCCTTTTCCTTCAGGCTCTTCTGCCCTCCTTCTCCAGGCTCCTCTGTCCTCCTCCTCCAGGCTCCTCTGTCCTCCTCCTCCAGGCTCCTCTGTCCTCCTCCTCCAGGCTCCTCTGTCCTCCTCCTCCAGGCTCCTCTGTCCTCCTTCTCCAGGCTCCTCTGTCCTCCTTCTCCAGGCTCCTCTGTCCTCCTTCTCCAGGCTCCTCTGTCCTCCTCCTCCAGGCTCCTCTGTCCTCCTCCTCCAGACTCCTCTGTCCTCCTCCTCCAGACTCCTCTGTCCTCCTCCTCCAGACTCCTCTGTCCTCCTCCTCCAGACTCCTCTGTCCTCCTCCTCCAGACTCCTCTGTCCTCCTTCTCCAGGCTCCTCTGTCCTCCTTCTCCAGGCTCCTCTGTCCTCCTTCTCCAGGCTCCTCTGTCCTCCTCCACCAGGCTCCTCTGTCCTCCTCCACCAGGCTCCTCTGTCCTCCTCCACCAGGCTCCTCTGTCCTCCTCCACCAGGCTCCTCTGTCCTCCTCCACCAGGCTCCTCTGTCCTCCTCCACCAGGCTCCTCTGTCCTCCTCCACCAGGCTCCTCTGTCCTCCTCCTCCAGGCTCCTCTGTCCTCCTCCTCCAGGCTCCTCTGTCCTCCTCCTCCAGGCTCCTCTGTCCTCCTCCTCCAGGACTAACAAAGGTATAGTGACATTAGATATGGCTGATTCTTATTTCCCCCTAATATCTGCTTATGGGTGCATGCTTGTACCCAACGAGGACAAGTCAGAAGGTCCCCATAAACATAGTATGACCTAATTAAGAATACAGGAGATATGGGCCAGAAGGTCACATGGGATCTGATCCCGACAGAGCATGGATGGAAAAAAATCTCTCCAACCCTGCAGTGCCGAGTGACTGTGATATTACACAAAACTACACAAAAACTACATGTCACAATACTAAACAATATACACAATGCTACAAAATATGACACAATATACACATTATAAGGTGCACAAAATAAGACACAACATGGAAGTTCAGTAACCAGTCTACACCAGTCCTAGACTATGAGACGAGTACGGCTTCTCCTGAGAGACAACTGGAGAGAAGACACCTGTCCCCCCCCCCCCCCCCCTCCTCCGCAGTATTATTAGTCGCACTATATCACACCAATACAACTAGGGCCACAGATCCCATCGGAGACAGCAGGGGCCCCTAGAAAACCATTCTGCTGTCTCCTGTTTGGGGTGACACCGTCACGGTTCATACAATAGATTGTGATCATGTAGACAACGTGACATCTCCCACAATACAACTCCTCGCTGTGTGTTATTCTTCCCGCCCGTCGCTTTTATTCTCCGAGTATTTTGCTCTTGAACATTTCCTTAGTGACCAACAAGAAAAAAGATAAAGGGGAATTTCCTTGTGGTTGATAAGACAAATACCAGAGGTAGAAGGATGAGGAGGGTGAAGAGGAGGACAAGGGGGAGTGAAGAGGAGGACAAGGGGGAGTGAAGAGGAGGTGGAGGGTGAAGAGGAGGACAAGGGGGGGGGTGAAGAGGAGGAGGAGGGTGAAGAGGAGGAGGAGGTGAAGAGGGTGAGGAGGGTGAAGAGGAGGACAAGGGGGGCTGAAGAGGAGGAGGAGGGTGAAGAGGAGGACAAGGGGGGTGAAGAGGAGGAGGAGGGTGAAGAGGAGGAGGAGGTGAAGAGGATGAGGAGGGTGAAGAGGAGGACAAGGGGGGGTGAAGAGGAGGAGGAGGGTGAAGAGGAGGACAGGGGGGGAGGTGAAGAGGATGAGGAGGGGGGTGGGTGAAGAGGAGGAGGAGGGTGAAGAGGAGGAAAGGGGTGAAGAGGATGAGGAGGGTGAAGAGGAGGACATGGGGGTGGGTGAAGAGGAGGAGGAGGGTGAAGAGGAGGAAAGGGGTGAAGAGGATGAGGAGGGTGAAGAGGAGGACAGGGGGGTGGGTGAAGAGGAGGAGGAGGGTGAAGAGGAGGAAAGGGGTGAAGAGGATGAGGAGGGTGAAGAGGAGGAGGTGGGTGAAGAGGAGGAGGAGGGTGAAGAGGAGGACAGGGGGTGGGTGAAGAGGATGAGGAGGGTGAAGAGGAGGAGGACAAGGATTAACAGGTGAAAAGGAGGATGGAGGTTGAAGAGGAAGAAGAGAGTGAGACAGGTGAAGAGGAGGAGGAGGGTGAAAAGGAGGACGGGGTAAAGAATAGGATGGGGGGTAAAGAGGAGGAGGAGCGAGGCAAAGAGGAGGATGAAGAGGAGGAGAGTGAAGAGGAGGACAAGGGGGTGAAGGGGAGGAGGAAGGTGAAGAGGAGAAGGGTGAAGAGGAGGAGGACAATGGTGAAGGGGATGAAGAGGAGGAGGGTGGATTGAAGAGGAGGAAGAGGGTGAGAGGGGTGAGGTGGGGAGGAGGGTGAAAAGGAGGACGGGGGGAAAGGACGGGGGATGAAGAGGATAGATGCAAAGAGGAGGAGGAGAAGGGTGAAGGGGAGGAGGAGAACAAGGGTAAGGGTGGTGAAGAGGATGAGGAGGGTGCACACGATAGGGGGGGGAAGGGTGAGAGGGGTGAAGCGAAGAAGGAAGAGAGTGAGAGAGGTGAAGAGGAGGAAGAAGAAGATGAGAGGGGTGAAAAGGTGGATGAGGAAGAGGGATAGGAGGACGATAAGGGTGAAGAGGAGGAGGAGGGTAAGATCAGAAGGAGAATAGTGAAGAGCACAAGAAAAAAGAGGAGGGTCAGGAAGATAAGGAGGAGGATGGGAGATGGTGAAGAGGATGAGGAAAGCAAAAAGGAGGAGGGTCAAGAGAAAAAGGAGAGCGAGGAGGAGGGTGCAGATTATGAAAACGTTGGAGAGGAGGAAGGGTCTGGTCTGGGGTCTATAATTAGTCAGGGATATGGAATTCCTATTGCCCGACGCCTGGGACATGCAGTCCCGGGCGCCGGGCAGGTGAATTTTTCCAGCCCTTAGCCCGACTTCGGGCAAGCAGGGCCGGACCTGACAAGCACAGAAGCGCTCATCAGTCTGAATGGAGGGGGCTCCCGACTCCTGCCTTCTCCATACTCTGCAGCCCCCAGTTGATTTTAGTAGCCGGGGGCCGCCGTTAATAGGTAGCATGTGGCGATCGCCGCGGCTGGCTATTAACCCTTTAGATCGTTGCTGTCACAGCTGACAGCGGCATCTAAAGGGACATGTGAATGCTCCCTGGTGGTCCAGTGGGGTGGACTGCCCCCCCACAGCGCGATCGTGCTTACCTCTGTTCCCTGGTGTCTGTGGCTCTGTCATTGATAGATCCTAGCTGGACTAGGCTCTAGCAATGGATCACAGAGCACACAGATCAATGGAGTTCAATAGAATCTATTGATCTGTATGAGGAATCTAATGATTCCTCCTAAAAGTGTAATAAAGTGTAAAAAAAATAAAAAATAAAGGTTTCATGAAAGTTTAAAAGACACACATTAACCCCTTCCATGTTAAAAGTTCAAATCACCCCCTTTTCCTATATAAAAAACACGTAACCATAATAAAAATAAACATATTTGGTATCGCTTTGTGCGTAATTGTACGAACTATTAAAATATAACATTATGTATCCCGTACGGTAAATGACGTAAATGTAAAAAAAAATACCAAGCCACAGAATTGCAATTTTTATAATATCCCAGAAATAAATAGTTAAAAAGAGATTAAAATGCCAGATTAATACCAAAATGGTACCGATACAAAAAACAGATTATGGCACAAAAAATTAGCCCTCATACAGCTTGGTATGCAAAATAAATAAATAAAATAAAAAATAAAAAGCTACAGGGGTCAAAAAATGGCAATTAAATTTTTTTTTAAAAGTTCAGAATTTTTTTTTTTTAATTAGTAAAACATGATGTAAACTATAGAAATCTGGTATCGCTGTAATCAGGCGACCTAAAGTGTCAAAACCACATGTTATCTCAACCACAAGGTAAATGGCGTAGAAAAGAAAAAACACCAAATCTGCTAAATTATCTTTTACTATTTCAATTTCACTTCACCATTTATATATATATATATATATATATATATATATATATATATATATATTTGTTTCGGAGAATATGTTATTGAAAAATTAAAAGGCATCATTATAGTAGGTAGTTATGAGTATTATAGGACGAGGAGGAAAAAGTGAGAGTGTAAAAGCGAAAATTGATCAGGACAAGTGGATCGTCATGAGGGACAAGTAGATTTTGCTCCATTTTAGTCCCGTGGACAAGTAGTTTTTTAATAAATTTCCACACCCCTGTTAGTGGAGTCTGGTTTGGGGTCTATAATTAGTGGAGTCTGGTCGGGAGTCTATATTTAGTGGAGTCTGGTCTGGGGTCTATATTTAGTGGAATCTGGTCTGGGGTCTATATTTAGTGGAGTCTGGTCTGGGGTCTATATTTAGTGGAATCTGGTCTGGGGTCTATATTCAGTGGAGTCTGGTCTGGGGTCTATAATTAGTGGAGTCTGGTCTGGGGTCTATATTCAGTGGAGTCTGGTCTGGGGTCTATATTTAGTGGAATCTGGTCTGGGGTCTATATTTAGTGGAATCTGGTCTGGGGTCTATATTCAGTGGAGTCTGGTCTGGGGTCTATATTTAGTGGAGTCTGGTCTGGGGTCTATATTCAGTGGAGGAGTCTGGTCTGGGGTCTATATTTAGTGGAGTCTGGTCTGGGGTCTATATTCAGTGGAGTCTGGTCTGGGGTCTATATTCAGTGGAGTCTGGTCTGGGGTCTATATTCAGTGGAGTCTGGTCGAGGGTCTATATTCAGTGGAGTCTGGTCGAGGGTCTATATTCAGTGGAGTCTGGTCGAGGGTCTATATTTAGTGGAGTCTGGTCGGGAATCTATATTCAGTGAAGTCTGGTCGGGGTCTATAATTAGTGGAGTCTGGTTGGGAGTGTATATTTAGTGGATCTGGTTTGGGGTCTATAATTAGTGGAGTCTGGTCTGGTGTCTATATTCAGTGGAGTCTGGTCTGGTGTCTATATTCAGTGGAGTCTGGTCTGGCGTCTATATTCAGTGGAGTCTGGTCTGGGGTCTATATTTAGTGGAGTCTGGTCTGGGGTCTATATTTAGTGGAGTCTGGTCAGGGGTCTATATTTAGTGGAGTCTGGTCAGTGGTCTATATTTAGTGGAGTCTGGTCAGGAGTCTATATTTAGTGGAGTCTGGTCGGGAGTCTATATTTAGTGGAGCCTGGTCAGGGGTCTATATTTAGTGGAGTCTGGTCGGGAATATATATTTAGTGGAGTCTGGTCTGGGGTCTATATTTAGTGGTGTCTGGTCGGGAATCTAAATTTAGTGGAGTCTGGTCGGGGGGTTTATATTTAGTGGGGTCTGGAGACTGTGTTGAAAAGTCTCGCCTGTGAAACAGAATTGACAATACTGTATATGTTTGCTATCTGGTGGGGGTATACTGAGGTCTCTGGTGGGGGTTGGCGCAGGACTCTGGTGTGGGTTAGTGCCAGTCTCTGGTGGGGGTTGGCCCAGGTCTCTGGTGGGGGTTGGCCATGGACTCTGGTGGGGGTTGGCCATGGACTCTGGTGGGGGTTGGCCATGGACTCTGGTGGGGGTTGGCCATGGACTCTGGTGGGGGTTGGCCATGGACTCTGGTGGGGGTTGGCCATGGACTCTGGTGGGGGTTGGCCATGGACTCTGGTGGGGGTTGGCCATGGACTCTGGTGGGGGGTTGGTCCAGGTCTCTGGTGTGGGTTAGTGCCAGTCTCTGGTGGGGGTTGGCCCAGATCTCTGGTGGGGGTTGGCCCAGGTCTCTGGTGGGGGTTGGCCATGGACTCTAGTGGGGGTTGGCCATGGACTCTGGTGGGGGTTGGCCATGGACTCTGGTGGGGGGTTGGTGCCAGTCTCTGGAGGGGGCTGGAGCAGGTCTCTGGTGGGGGTTGGCCCAGGTCTCTAGTGGGGGTTGGCCCAGGTCTCTGGTGGGGGTTGGTGACGGTCTCTGGTGGGGGTTGGCCCAGGTCTCTGGTGGGGGTTGGTGACGGTCTCTGGTGGGGGTTGGTGACGGTCTCTGGTGGGGGTTGGTGACGGTCTCTGGTGGGGGTTGGTGACGGTCTCTGGTGGGGGTTGGTGACGGTCCCTGGTGGGGGCTGGAGCAGGTCTCTGGTGGGGGTTGGTGCCAGTCTCTGGTGGGGGTTGGCCGTGGACTCTGGTGGGGGTTGGCCGTGGACTCTGGTGGGGGTTGGTCCAGGACTCTGGTGGGGGGTTGGTGCCAGTCTCTGGAGGGGGCTGGTGCAGGTCTCTGGTGGGGGTCGGTACCGGTTTCTGGTGGTGGTTGGCCCAGGTCTCTGGTAGGGGCTGGAGCAGGTCTCTGGTGGGGGTCGGTGCCGGTCTCTGGTCGTGGTTGGTGCCAGTCTCTTGTGGTTGGAACAGAACTGTTCATCATTTTTGCTTCTATTCTTCACAGATAAAAACAACGGGCAGTACCGCCAGGATATACTCAACAACAAACCTCTGACTCCTCCCCCCGAGAGCCCCGAGGACATCTCAGACATCATGAGAATGTGCTGGAGATACCGGCCTGAGACCCGACCCTCCTTCTTTGAGATCCAGCAGTTTCTCATGGATCTCCTGAGCCCTATGTTGGGCGACGACGCGGTGGAGTGAGCACGCTCTGTGGATCAGCTGACGGGCGGCACATCTATCACAGAACGACGTCCTATAAACTTGCCACCTGGTGTCCTAAACCAACCATATAACGGAGGACACCTACTGTACAGGGCCCTCTAATCAGAAATCATGTGGGGTGGGTACTGAGGCCATGTGACCACCTCACCGTATGGTAGACATTGTGGAGACACCAGACATAGAGGGAGGTCTCGCTGCCCATAGATTACGGTATAAACTGAGCCAACTCTATAGATCACATGATGTGTATCAGCGACATGTCCTGGGGTGGGTTCTAATCACTACAAGAGCCACCCAACTGTCCCACCCCACTGTCCCACACTACTGACCCACCCCATTGTCCTGCACCACTGTCCCACCCCACTGTCCCTCGCCATTGTCCCGCACTACTGACCAACCCCTTTATCCTGCACCACTGTCCCGCACCACTGTCCCGCACCACTGTCCCGCACCACTGTCCCGCACCACTGTCCCACACTACTGACCTACCCCATTGTCCTGCACCACTGTCCCACCCCACTGTCCCTCGCCATTGTCCCGCACTACTGACCAACCCCTTTGTCCCGCACTACTGACCAACCCCTTTGTCCCGCACCACTGTCCCGCACCACTGTCCCACACCACTGTCCCACACCACTGTCCCACACCACTGTCCCACACCACTGTCCCACACCACTGTCCCACACCACTGTCCCACACCACTGTCCCACACCACTGTCCCACACCACTGTCCCACACCACTGTCCCACACCACTGTCCCACACCACTGTCCCACACCACTGTCCCACACCACTGTCCCACACCACTGTCCCACACCACTGTCCCACACCACTGTCCCACACCACTGACCAACCCCATTGTCTCGCAACACTGTCCCTCCCCATTGTCCCACACCACTGTCCCGCACCACTGTCCCAACCCATTGTCCCGGACCACTGTCCCTCCTTATTGTCCTGCACCACTGTCCCACACCATTGTCCTGCACCACTGTCCCACCCCATTGTCCTGCACCCCTGTCCCACCCCATTGTCCTGCACCACTGTCCCACCCCATTGTCCTGCACCACTGTCCCACCCCATTGTCCTGCACCACTGTCCCACCCCACTGTGCCGCACCACTGTCCCACCCCATTGTACTCCATCATTGTCCCACAGCTCCCATAGATCGTGTAGAGGAGGTTACTCCACATTACCGGCAGACACGGCTTCTCTCTGGTGGACCTCTCCCCTAGGCCCCTTCTCTCAGGAGCAAGTGGAGCCCTCAGCAGGTGAACACTCATATAAACGTGTAGTGGAGAACCCTGAGGCCAGAGCTGACATCGTAGACTTACCTCCTGGGTGTCGGTGACTTCTGGAGAACAGATTACAGCATTGATAATACTACAGGTGGTAGGTTACGGGGGATGGGTGACATTACCAACCAATCAGGAACAATGTTCACATTTCTACAGGCGGTAAGACTCTTGAGAGCGCCATCACCTGGAGGAAAAGGGGATTTTTCTGACACCTTATATAAACCTAAAAATGTTCATATACTGAGATTCCAAAATAAAGATAAACAAAAACTAAACTCCTGGTCTGTGTGAATACTGGACATAAAAGAGAGGAGTAACAGTAGAATAATACCGCCATATACTGAATGATACCACCATATAATGACTGTATAATACCTCCGTACACTGACTGTATAATACCGCCATACACTGACTGTATAATACCGCCATACACTGACTGTATAATACCTCCATACACTGACTGTATAATACCTCCATACACTGACTGTATAATACCTCCATATACTGACTGTATAATACCTCCATACACTGACTGTATAATACCTCTATACACTGACTGTATAATACCACCATACACTGACTGTATAATACCTCCATACACTGACTGTATAATACCTCCATACACTGACTGTATAATACCTCCATACACTGACTGCATAATACCTCCATACACTGACTGCATAATACCTCCATACACTGACTGTATAATACCTCCATACACTGACTGTATAATACCTCCATACACTGACTGTATAATACCTCCATACACTGACTGTATAATACCTCCATACACTGACTGTATAATATCTCCATACACTGACTGTATAATACCTCCATACAATGACTGTATAATACCTCCATACACTGACTGTATAATACCTCCATACACTGACTGTATAATACCTCCATACACTGACTGTATAATACCTCCATACACTGACTGTATAATACCTCCATACACTGACTGTATAATACCTCCATACACTGACTGTATAATACCTCCATATAATGACTGTATAATATCTCCATACACTGACTGTATAATACCTCCATATAATGACTGTATAATACCTCCATATAATGACTGTATAATACCTCCATACACTGACTGTATAATACCTCCATATAATGACTGTATAATACCTCCATACACTGACTGTATAATACCTCCATACACTGACTGTATAATACTTCCATATACTGACTGTATAATATCTCCATATACTGACTGTATAATATCTCCATACACTGACTGTATAATACCACCATACACTGACTGTATAATACCTCCATACACTGACTGTATAATACCTCCATACACTGACTGTATAATACCTCCATACACTGACTGTATAATACCTCCATACACTGACTGTATAATACTTCCATATACTGACTGTATAATATCTCCATATACTGACTGTATAATATCTCCATACACTGACTGTATAATACCACCATACACTGACTGTATAATACCTCCATACACTGACTGTATAATACCTCCATACACTGACTGTATAATACCACCATACACTGACTCTATAATACCTCCATATACTGACTGTATAATACCTCCATACACTGACTGTATAATATCTCCATATACTGACTGTATAATACCTCCATATACTGACTGTATAATACCTCCATACACTGACTGTATAATACCACCATACACTGACTGTATAATACCTCCATACACTGACTGTATAATACCACCATACACTGACTGTATAATACCTCCATACACTGACTGTATAATACCTCCATACACTGACTGTATAATACCTCCATATAATGACTGTATAATACCTCCATACACTGACTGTATAATACCTCCATACACTGACTGTATAATACCTCCATACACTGACTGTATAATACCTCCATACACTGACTGTATAATACCTCCATACACTGACTGTATAATACCTCCATACACTGACTGTATAATACCTCCATACACTGACTGTATAATACCTCCATATAATGACTGTATAATACCTCCATACACTGACTGTATAATACCTCCATACACTGACTGTATAATACCTCCATACACTGACTGTATAATACCTCCATACACTGACTGTATAATACCTCCATACACTGACTGTATAATACCTCCATACACTGACTGTATAATACCTCCATATACTGATAGTAGATCCTCCAGTCATGTGATCAGTAAATATTTCAGTCATGTGATCAATAGAACCACCAGTCTTGTGATCAGTAGATCCTCCAGTCACGTGATCAGTAGATCCTCCAGTCTTGTGATCAGTAGATCCTCCAGTCATGTGATCAGTAGATCCTCCAGTCACGTGATCAGTAGATTGCTCATCTGTTCAGGTGACTCCTGTACCTCATTTTTATGCGAACGTCCTGTGGACACGTGATCAAATGCGGCCAACCACAGGCGGCTGCTGTTCGCCCTGCCGCCGCCAGAGGGCGCGCGCCGCCGACGCACTGTCCGCACTGTGTACAGTTACCATGGAGACGGCCGGAGCCCGAGAACCGCACGAGGCAGCGATCTCCGGTGTGCACGGTGAGCGGCGCCGTCATTAACCCCTTCCCCACCCTCCGCGCACTCTAATTACCATCATTATACACCCCGGGAATCCAGTCACCATGACAACAGCCATTGTTTTCCCTTTTGTTTTGGTATACAATCCACTATCCGAGGGTCGTCCACCGTCTGCGCCGCCGTCTACGCTCTTTTACGTAGTTTTACCTTTTCATTCACTTTGTCGTTATTGTTTTAAAAAAAAAAAAACGAAAAAAAATATATCAGTTTTGTAGTTTGGAAGCGATTTTTGTATTTACGCCGATCACCGAGGTGGATCGGGAGATGATGTCATAGATCAGACGATTCCGCACGCGGCGATACCTGATATGGTTATTTTATTTATTTATTTTGTCTGGACATGCTGGGAGTTGTAGTTCTGCACCAGCGCGTGTGTCGTGGCCTCTTGACTCTTATTATGTCTTGATGTCAGAGGTGAGAAGGTCGGACAAGTGCCCTTCTGCAGAATACATGTAAGAGTGTATGCGAGGACGGCGAGAGACCGCTCTTGGCTGACAGGTATGTCAAATATTTGGCCGTTTGTGCAAAACTACAACTCCCAGCATGCCCGGACAGCCCTTGGCTGTCCGGGCATGCTGGGAGTTGTAGTTTTGCAACAGCTGTAGGCGCCCTGGTTGGGAAACTATTTTATAAAAAATTTTTTAAACAAAGTGACCAAAAATTCAGCGATTCTGGCGTTCATGTTTTTTTCCCGTTTACGCCGTTCACTGCGCAGGGTCCACATTTTAGACCTTGATAGTTTGGACGTAACCGCACGCGGCGATACCGGATACGGGTATTTCGTTTTTTAAATCTTTTATTTGTAAGCTAAACCAAAGGGAGGGGTTGAATATTTTATTGGGGGAGGGGCTTATTTATATTCATTTTATTGGGCGAGGGGCTTATTTATAATTTTTTTCAATGAAGGGAGAGGCTTATTTATTTTTACTCATTATATTGGGGGAGGGGCTTATTTATATTTTATTGGGGAGTTCCTTATTTATTATTTTTATTGGGGGAGGGGCTTATTTATATTTTATTGGGGAGTTCCTTATTTATTATTTTTATTGGGGGAGGGGCTTATTTATATTTTATTGGGGAGTTGCTTATTTATTATTTTTATTGGGGGAGGGGCTTATTTATATTTTATTGGGGAGTTGCTTATTTATTATTTTCATTGGGGGAGGAGCTTATTTATATTTTATTGGGGAGTTGCTTATTTATTATTTTTATTGGGGGAGGAGCTTATTTATATTTTATTGGGGAGTTGCTTATTTATTATTTTTATTGGGGGAGGGGCTTATTTATATAATTTTTTTGGGTGGAGGGGCTTATTTATATTTATTCATTTTATTGGAGGAGGGGCTTATTTATGTTTATTACTTTTATTGGAGGAGGGGCTTATTTATGTTTATTATTTTATAAGGGGAGGGGCTGATTTATATCATTTTATTGGGGGGAGGGGCTTTTTATATTTATTAATTTTATTAGGGGAGGAGCTTATTTATATTAATTTTATTGGGGAGGGGCTTATTTATAATCATTTTTATTAGGGGAGGGGCTTATTTATATTCATTTTATTGGGCGAGGGGCTTATTTATAATAATTTTTTTTTTTAACGAGGCGCCCCCTACAGTACAGGGAGGTATTACATGTTCTGTACTCTTTACCTGTATTACTGAAGTGTATGCACTGACTGGTGTCTGGTAGCGCCCCCTACAGTACAGGGAGGTATTACATGTTCTGTACTCTTTACCTGTATTACTGAAGTGTATGCACTGACTGGTGTCTGGTAGCGCCCCCTACAGTACAGGGAGGTATTACATGTCCTGTTCTCTTTACCTGTATTACTGAAGTGTATGCACTGACTGGTGTCTGGTAGCACCCCCTACAGTACAGGGAGGTATTACATGTTCTGTACTCTTTACCTGTATTACTGAAGTGTATGCACTGACTGGTGTCTGGTAGCGCCCCCTACAGTACAGGGAGGTATTACATGTTCTGTACTCTTTACCTGTATTACTGAAGTGTATGTCATATAATATATTATATAGGTGATGATACAGTCATATAATATGTCATATAGGCGATGATACAGTTATATATTATATAGATGGTGATACAGTCATATAATATGTTATATAGGTGATGATACAGTGATATAATATGTTATATAGGTGATGATACAGTCATATAATATGTTATATAGGTGATGATACAGTCATATAATATGTTATATAGGTGATGATACAGTCATATAAAATGTTATATAGGTGATGATACAGTCATATAATATGTTATATAGGTGATGATACAGTCATATAATATGTTATATAGGTGGTGATACAGTCATATAATATGTTATATAGGTGATGATACAGTCATATAATATGTTATATAGGTGATGATACAGTCATATAATATGTTATATAGGTGATGATACAGTCATATAATATGTTATATAGGTGGTGATACAGTCATATAATATGTTATATAGGTGATGATACAGTCATATAATATGTTATATAGGTGGTGATACAGTCATATAATATGTTATATAGGTGATGATACAGTCATATAATATGTTATATAGGTGATGATACAGTCATATAATATGTTATATAGGTGATGATACAGTCATATAATATGTTATATAGGTGGTGATACAGTCATATAATATGTTATATAGGTGATGATACAGTCATATAATATGTTATATAGGTGATGATACAGTCATATAATATGTTATATAGGTGGTGATACAGTCATATAATATGTTATATAGGTGATGATACAGTCATATAAAATGTTATATAGGTGGTGATACAGTCATATAATATGTTATATAGGTGATGATACAGTCATATAATATGTTATATAGGTGATGATACAGTCATATAATATGTTATATAGGTGGTGATACAGTCATATAATATGTTATATAGGTGATGATACAGTCATATAATATGTTATATAGGTGGTGATACAGTCATATAATATGTTATATAGGTGATGATACAGTCATATATTATGTTATATAGGTGATGATACAGTCATATAATATGTTATATAGGTGATGATACAGTCATATATTATGTTATATAGGTGGTGATACAGTGATATAATATGTTATATAGGTGATGATACAGTCATATAATATGTTATATAGGTGATGATACAGTCATATATTATGTTATATAGGTGATGATACAGTCATATAATATGTTATATAGGTGATGATACAGTCATATAAAATGTTATATAGGTGATGATACAGTGATATAATATGTTATATAGATCGTGATACAGTGATATAATATGTTATATAGGTGATGATACAGTCATATAATATGTTATATAGGTGATGAGACAGTCATATAATATGTTATATAGGTGATGATACAGTCATATAATATGTTATATAGGTGATGATACAGTCATATAATATGTTATATAGGTGGTGATACAGTCATATAATATGTTATATAGGTGATGATACAGTCATATAATATGTTATATAGGTGATGATACAGTTATATAATATATTATATAGGTGATGATACAGTCATATAATATGTTATATAGGTGGTGATACAGTCATATAATATATTATATAGGTGATGATACAGCCATATAATATATTATATAGGTGATGATACAGTCATATAATATGTTATATAGGTGATGATACAGTCATATAATATGTTATATAGGTGATGATACAGTCATATAATATGTTATATAGGTGGTGATACAGTCATATAATATGTTATATAGGTGATGATACAGTCATATAATATGTTATATAGGTGATGATACAGTCATATAAAATGTTATATAGGTGATGATACAGTCATATAATATGTTATATAGGTGATGATACAGTCATATAATATATTATATAGGTGATGATACAGTCATATAATATGTTATATAGGTGGTGATACAGTCATATAATATATTATATAGGTGGTGATACAGTCAGATAATATGTTATATAGGTGGTGATACAGTCATATAATATGTTATATAGGCGATGATACAGTTATATATTATATAGATGGTGATACAGTCATATAATATGTTATATAGGTGATGATACAGTGATATAATATGTTATATAGATCGTGATACAGTGATATAATATGTTATATAGGTGATGATACAGTCATATAATATGTTATATAGGTGATGAGACAGTCATATAATATGTTATATAGGTGATGATACAGTCATATAATATGTTATATAGGTGATGATACAGTCATATAATATGTTATATAGGTGGTGATACAGTCATATAATATGTTATATAGGTGATGATACAGTCATATAATATGTTATATAGGTGATGATACAGTTATATAATATATTATATAGGTGATGATACAGTCATATAATATGTTATATAGGTGGTGATACAGTCATATAATATATTATATAGGTGATGATACAGCCATATAATATATTATATAGGTGATGATACAGTCATATAATATGTTATATAGGTGATGATACAGTCATATAATATGTTATATAGGTGATGATACAGTCATATAATATGTTATATAGGTGGTGATACAGTCATATAATATGTTATATAGGTGATGATACAGTCATATAATATGTTATATAGGTGATGATACAGTCATATAAAATGTTATATAGGTGATGATACAGTCATATAATATGTTATATAGGTGATGATACAGTCATATAATATATTATATAGGTGATGATACAGTCATATAATATGTTATATAGGTGGTGATACAGTCATATAATATATTATATAGGTGGTGATACAGTCAGATAATATGTTATATAGGTGGTGATACAGTCATATAATATGTTATATAGGCGATGATACAGTTATATATTATATAGATGGTGATACAGTCATATAATATGTTATATAGGTGATGATACAGTCATATAATATGTTATATAGGTGATGATACAGTGATATAATATGTTATATAGATCGTGATACAGTGATATAATATATTATATAGGTAGTGATACAGTCATATAATATGTTATATAGGTGATGATACAGTCATATAATATGTTCTATAGATCGTGATACAGTGATATAATATATTATATAGGTGGTGATACAGTCATATAATATGTTATATAGGTGATGATACAGTCATATAATATGTTATATAGGTGATGATACAGTCATATAATATATTATATAGGTGATGATACAGTCATATAATATGTTATATAGGTGATGATACAGTTATATAATATATTATATAGGTGATGATACAGTCATATAATATATTATATAGGTGATGATACAGTCATATAATATGTTATATAGGTGATGATACAGTGATATAATATGTTATATAGATCGTGATACAGTGATATAATATATTATATAGGTAGTGATACAGTCATATAATATGTTATATAGGTGATGATACAGTCATATAATATGTTATATAGGTGATGATACAGTCATATAATATATTATATAGGTGATGATACAGTCATATAATATGTTATATAGGTGATGATACAGTTATATAATATATTATATAGGTGATGATACAGTCATATAATATGTTATATAGGTGATGATACAGTCATATAATATGTTATATAGGTGATGATACAGTCATATAATATATTATATAGGTGATGATACAGTCATATAATATGTTATATAGGTGATGATACAGTTATATAATATATTATATAGGTGATGATACAGTCATATAATATGTTATATAGGTGATGATACAGTCATATAATATATTATATAGGTGATGATACAGTCATATAATATGTTATATAGGTGATGATACAGTTATATAATATATTATATAGGTGATGATACAGTCATATAATATGTTATATAGGTGATGATACAGTGATATAATATGTTATATAGATCGTGATACAGTGATATAATATATTATATAGGTAGTGATACAGTCATATAATATGTTATATAGGTGATGATACAGTCATATAATATGTTATATAGGTGATGATACAGTCATATAATATATTATATAGGTGATGATACAGTCATATAATATGTTATATAGGTGATGATACAGTCATATAATATATTATATAGGTGATGATACAGTCATATAATATGTTATATAGGTGATGATACAGTCATATAATATATTATATAGGTGATGATACAGTCATATAATATATTATATCGGTGATTATACAGCCATATAATATATTATATAGGTGATGATACAGTCATATAATATGTTATATAGGTGATGATACAGTCATATAATATGTTATATAGGTGATGATACAGTCATATAATATGTTATATAGGTGATGATACAGCCATATAATATATTATATAGGTGATGATACAGTCATATAATATGTTATATAGGTGATGATACAGTCATATAATATGTTATATAGGTGATGATACAGTCATATAATATGTTATATAGGTGATGATACAGCCATATAATATATTATATAGGTGATTATACAGTCATATAATATATTATATAGGTGATGATACAGTCATATAATATATTATATAGGTGATGATACAGCCATATAATATATTATATAGGTGATTATACAGTCATATAATATATTATATAGGTGATGATACAGTCATATAATATATTATATAGGTGATTATACAGTCATATAATATATTATATAGGTGATGATACAGCCATATAATATATTATATAGGTGATGATACAGTCATATAATATGTTATATAGGTGGTGATACAGTCATATAATATGTTATATAGGTGATGATACAGTCATATAATATATTATATAGGTGATTATACAGTCATATAATATATTATATAGGTGATGATTTGCCACCTCAGACACCTGTCACTTTTCTTGTGCATTTTGCAGATGCCACCGAAGAAGAAGTCACCAGGAAAAGCCCCCAAATCCGCCCTAACTGAGTCCGCTGAGCAGGGCGCAGAGGAGGGGTGTGAGGAGAAGGACAATGTGGTGAGCGAGAGGCAGGAGCGGCTGCAGGACCAACACGACCAACTGGTGACCGAGCAGGAGGGACTGAGAAGACGACTGGAGCAGCTACGGAGGGAGAACGAGTTCCTTCAAGAAGAGGCTGAGAAGGTCCGTGTAGAGAGCCAGGAGTACATGTTATACATGAGCAAGAGAAGCCAACGACGCCAGGACGTCATCATCAGCCTGAACGACCAGAACCAGCGCGAGCTGCACAACATCCAACGGCAGAAGCAGGAACTGGAGTCCAAATTCTCTGCGGAAGAACAGAAGCTGAGAGATCTCCTGCTCCGGAGAGAAGCCGAACTCACCAAACTGAGGAAGGAGCTGGAAGAACTGGAACCCATGAGAGACCTTCAGAACGAGCAAGTGTCACTCATCAAACGTCTGGAGGACCAAGTCATGGCCCACCGGGGGCAGCACGCAGAGGCCCTGCTGAGGGTGAAGAGTGCCTACCTGCGCGAAAAGACTCAACGGCAACACAACTCCGAGCAGCAGCTCAGCCAGATGACCCAGAAGGCCCAGAATGAGGCCAAGAAGGCCCTGGAGGAGGTGAGCACCAGGATCAAGGAGGAAAACCAGGGTCTGAGACAGGAGCTGCTCCACCTCATCCAGCAATATCGACTCCTGCAAGTCCAGAAGAAAAAGCTTGAGGAAAAAAACAAGGAGCTGCGAAGGGAGCAGCAATGTAGGGAGGAGGTGGGAAGCCTTCAGAGGAAGCTAAAAATGGCCGCCATCCTACCGAATCCATGAGAAATGACACAACACATAGGGGAAGTGAGAAGAGGTCCCAGATACAACATGTCCCATATATAATCAACTCCTCCCAGATATGACATGTCCAGATATAACATGTCCCAGATATAATCTACACCTCGCGGATATAACATGTCCAGATATAATCTATACCTCCCAGATATAATCAACACCTCCCAGATATAACATGTCCCAGATATAATCTACACCTCCCAGATATAACATGCCCCAGATATAATCTACACCTCTGATATATTATATAACATGTCCAGATATAAGTTACACCTCCCAGATATAACATATCCCAGATATAACATGTCCCAGATATAATCTACACCTCCCAGATATAACATGTCCAGATATAACATGTCCCAGATATAATCTACACCTCGCGGATATAACATGTCCAGATATAACATGTCCCAGATGTAATCTACACCTCGCGGATATAACATGTCCAGATATAACATGTCCAGATATAATCTATACCTCCCAGATATAATCAACACCTCCCAGATATAACATGTCCAGATATAACATGTCCCAGATATAATCTACACCTCGCAGATATAACATGTCCAGATATAACATGTCCAGATATAATCTATACCTCCCAGATATAATCAACACCTCCCAGATATAACATGTCCCAGATATAACATGTCCAGATATAACCTACACCTCCCAGATATATGTCCCAGATATATTCTACACCTCCCAGATATAACATGCCCCAGATATAATATGTCCAGATATAACCTACACCTCCCAGATATATGTCCCAGATATATTCTACACCTCCCAGATATAACAAGCCCCAGATATAATATGTCCCAGATATATTCTACACCTCCCAGATATAACATGCCCCAGATATAATATGTCCAGATATAACCTACACCTCCCAGATATATGTCCCAGATATATTCTACACCTCCCAGATATAACAAGCCCCAGATATAATATGTCCCAGATATATTCTACACCTCCCAGATATGACATGCCCCAGATATAACCTACACCTCCCAGATATAACGTGTCCCAGATCTAACCTACACCTCCCAGATATAACATGTCCAGATATAACCTACACCTCCCAGATATAACAAGTCCCAGATATAATTTACATCCCCCAGATATAACCTACACATCCCAGATATAATATGTCCCAGATATAACATATCCAATATATATGCTACACCTCCCAGATATAACATCCCCCAGATATAATCTAACACCTTTGATATATAACATGTCCAGATATAAGTTACACCTCCCAGATATAACATGTCCAGATATAACCTACACCTCCCAGATATAATATGTCCCAGATATAACATGTCCCAGATATAATCTACACCTCCCGGATATAACATGTCCAGATATAATCTACATCTCCCAGATATAAAATGTTCCAGTTATAATCTACACCTCCCAGATATAACATGTTCCAGATATAATCTACACCTCCCAGATATAACATGTCCAATATATATGCTACACCTCCCAGATATAACATGTCCCAGATATAATTTACACCTCCCAGATACAACATGTCCAGATATAATCTACACCTCCCAGATATAACATATCCCAGATATAACATGTCCAGATATAACCTACACCTCCCAGATATAACATGTCCCAGATATAATCTACACCTCCCGGATATAACATGTCCAGATATAATCTACATCTCCCAGATATAACATGTTCCAGTTATAATCTACACCTCCCAGATATAACATGTCCAGATATAATCTACATCTCCCAGATATAACATACCCCAGATATAACCTACACCTCCCAGATATAACATGCCCCAGATATAACCTACACCTCCCAGATATAATATGTCCCAGATATAACATGCCCCAGATATAACCTACACCTCCCAGATATAACATGCCCCAGATATAACCTACACCTCCCAGATATAATATGTCCCAGATATAACATGTCCCAGATATAATCTACACCTCCCAGATATAACATGCCCCAGATATAACCTACACCTCCCAGATATAACATGTTCCAGTTATAATCTACACCTCCCAGATATAACATGTCCAGATATAAACTACACCTCCTAGATATAACGTCCCAGATATAACCTACACCTCCTGTATATAACATGTCCCAGATATAATCTACACCTCCTGTATATAACATGTCCCAGATATAATCTACACCTCCTGTATATAACATGTCCCAGATATAATCTACCGACCGGTATTGCGGTATAGAGGAAAATTCATATCTTACAGAAAAAACACCCCGGTATTCGGTATGAACCGGTATATATCGCCCAGCACTATGTCATCTGTACCATGTGAAGAACTAACACCTTCCTCAGATTCTAATCCCCGCTAACGGTAACGTATACAGTGAAGGGGAAAAGTATTGCCCCCCCCCCCCCCCCCCGCTGATTTTGTAGATTTGCCCCCTGACAAAGAAATGACCTGTTTATCATTTTAATGGTCAGTTTATTTGAACAGTGAGAGACAAAGTAACAACAGAAAATCACATTTCACATAAGTATTTGACCCCCTATCAATCACTAAGATTTCTGGCTCCTAGGTATCTTTTATACAGGTGACAAGCTGAGATTAGGAGCACTCTCTTAATCGGAGAGTTACTTGTATAAAAAAAAAACTGTCCAGAGAAGCCATCAAGGGTCAATCACTTATACAATGAATAATACATTCACCATACATAGTATGACAGTACAATAAACAGCACATGTTCCCTATGCTATACATCGTACCACATGCTACACTAACACTCCTCCATACATTATATACATGACAGTACAATATACAGCACAGGTTCCCTACTCTATACATCGTACCACACTCTACACTAACTCCTCCATACATTATATACATGACAGTACAATAAACAGCACATGTTCCCTACGCTATACATCGTACCACATGCTACACTAACACTCCTCCATACATTATATACATGACAGTACAATATACAGCACAGGTTCCCTACACTATACATCATACCACACTCTACACTAACTCCTCCATACATTATATACATGACAGTACAATATACAGCACAGGTTCCCTACACTATACATGGTACCACATGCTACACTAACACTCCTCCATACATTATATACATGACAGTACAATAAACAGCACATGTTCCCTATGCTATACATCGTACCACATGCTACACTAACACTCCTCCATACATTATATACATGACAGTACAATATACAGCACAGGTTCCCTACTCTATACATCGTACCACACTCTACACTAACTCCTCCATACATTATATACATGACAGTACAATATACAGCACAGGTTCCCTACACTATACATGTTACCACACTCTACACTAACTCCTCCATACATTATATACATGACAGTACAATATACAGCACAGGTTCCCTACGCTATACATTGTACCACATGCTACACTAACACTCCTCCATACATTATATACATGACAGTACAATATACAGCACAGGTTCCCTACGCTATACATTGTACCACACTCTACACTAATTCCTCCATACATTATATACATGACAGTACAATATACAGCACAGGTTCCCTACGCTATACATTGTACCACATGCTACACTAACACTCCTCCATACATTATATACATGACAGTACAATATACAGCACAGGTTCCCTACACTATACATGGTACCACACTCTACACTAACTCCTCCATACATTATATACATGACAGTACAATATACAGCACAGGTTCCCTACACTATACATCGTACCACACTCTACACTAATTCCTCCATACATTATATACATGACAGTACAATATACAGCACAGGTTCCCTACGCTATACATCGTAACACATGCTACACTAACACTCATCCATACATTATATACATGACAGTACAATATACAGCACAGGTTCCCTAAGCTATACATACTACCACATGCTACACTAACACTCCTGCATACATTATATACATGACAGTACAATATACAGCACAGGTTCCCTACACTATACATTGTACCACACTCTACACTAATTCCTCCATACATTATATACATGACAGTACAATATACAGCACAGGTTCCCTACGCTATACATCGTAACACATGCTACACTAACACTCCTCCATACATTATATACATGACAGTACAATATACAGCACAGGTTCCCTACGCTATACATACTACCACATGCTACACTAACACTCCTGCATACGTTAGAAATGTTTCCAAAAAAACAGTATATACAATATCCAACAACAAAGCATTGACGACCACGATAGGTGAAAAGGGTTGGGAAAACAGGATTTAGGGAGGGGAAATCACAGGCCCAAAGCTTTATTGAAAGATAAAACACACAAGGGAGAGGGAGAAGGAGACAGGTGTTAATCCTCGACATCCGGACTGTCCCTGTTGGAATATGTCCTCAGCAGCCTGCGGCAGTCCAGGGCGAACATCCTCTCTGAGTTGATAATAAGGCGTTTTCTGGAGAACCACAAAGCATCCTTATATGTCTTAGGCTACTCCTGGGAACAGAGTCTCTAAGTTCATATTCCAGAGTATTTAGGGCCTTTGCAAACGGGCACTGCCAAAAGTGGTGCAAAGTTGTTTCCTCTGTGAAAGGACACTTTGGGCAGGACCTGGTGTTGCGGCATGCACGAAAGTTCTCAGGGGCAGGGCCTTCTGAAGGGTCATCCATGCCAAGTCCTTGTACCCATTGGTAAGCCCACTGGAAGCCATGGAGTTCCAAACTGTCTTAGCTGTGGCTTCAGAAAGCACCAGAATAGTAATACCCTTTGTTCGGATGGGCTTGTTGACAGTCTTTGGTTTCCAATAAGTCAGAAACTGAGCCCCCAAAGAGCTATCCAAGGATATCAGGGACAAGATGGTGACCTACACAAGGCCGGCATTGGCTACAAGACCATCGCCAAGCAGCTTGTTGAGAAGTTTACTATCTTTACATAGGTTTTTATAAATCCCAGAGAGCAGAGAATGTGATTATTCAGTAGGTTTCACACAACCGGACAGGCACGTGGTCTTCACCCCACATTCATTATATAGCAGCGTACATGGATATTCGGAGGAGAACAATACTGATTATGCTTTATCACCCACCCTGAAGGGACCCATCATCTAGCAATATGTTCGCTCATTCTACATGTCCACACACTTTGATGTTTTGTCTGCAGACCCTATGTGTTGTCCATTATCCCCTCCCCCATCTCCATTGTAACCCCGACATTCATGAAATTATAATAAAGGTTCTTCTTGGTGTCCTTGTGACCAGTCATTAATGTTACCACGTCAGTTCTTCTGTATCTCAGATGCACGCAGTCTGCGTCTTATGAGAGGTCCCTCAAGTCATACGTGTGATGTCCACCTCTTATTTCCTTCCCGTAATGTCAGTTCTTCTGTGTCCGGCGTCTCACTCGGACTCCGTCAGACGCATGTAATGTACATCTCTTATTTCTTTCCCATGACGTGGGTCAGCTGCGTGATATCTTGTATTGTGAATATTTCTGTTGTTTTGGACAGAGGGAAGGACAAAAGAGAATTATGGGAGAGGAAATCAAGGACGGACTTGGCTCCTCTGAAGAGTTCTTCCCTGAATTTGGTGATGGTGAGGGAGTAGATACACACATTACTGAACGAGCTGAAGACAATCAACATGTTACATAACATCCTCACCACGTTCACTGGATGGTAGAAGTCGTAGCGGTTGACCGGCGGATATGTGAACCTTTCCAACACTTTGACCACCATTTTAGGGAGCCAGTGGGCCAGAAAGGAGATGGAAATCATTGCTAAGAGAGTCACTGACTTTTTCCTTCTCGCCACCTCTGGGTCCTCTGTTTGCTTTCCTGTGGATGACTGCTTCAGGCCATGTCGAATTCTGGTGGTGACATGGATGTGCCAGACGGTCAAGCCATTAGTTAAGACTAAGGATACGAGTGGGAAGACTATCCAAACGGTGGTCTGGATGTGGTCATAGACTGACAAGAAAGGTATGGAACTTAGGTTGCGATGTAGAGAGCAAATGTGAAAGGGGGTACCATCCGGTTTGGTGGTTCTGACAGGTACATACATCCAGAAAGTTGGCATGGCCACCAGGAATGCACTTATATACACACCGATGATAACCCACCGAGTGACAGAGGGCTTACAGAACCTGAGCTTCAGCTTCATAAAACATACAATGATATACCGGTCAACAGAGAAGGCCACGGTGAGCCACGTGAGGGAGTAGACACAAGTGAAATAAATCCAGTTACTGACCCCACAGGAGGGCTCCGGCCACCAAAGGGTCAAATCTACATAGAAGTAGAAGATATCCCGGAAAACCGTCACCACAAGGATGAGTAGGAGATTGGCCACCGCCAAGGCCACCAGGTAGTAGATAATGGACTTGGACATGTCCAGGTTCCCCTTCCACAGTACGGCCATGGTCACCAGGCTGGCTGCAATAAGAGAGAAATAGAAATCAGTCACAGTCTCATCGGTTCTATACGGGTCAGGAGCGACACAACATCTACTCATCCATCAACCTGGACTATAACAGATATATACAACCTGGAGTATGACAGATATATATAACCTGGAGTATAACAGATATATACAACCTGGGGTATAACAGATATATACAACCTGGGGTATAACAGATATATACAACCTGGGGTATAACAGTTATATACAACCTGGGGTATAACAGATATATACAACCTGGAGTATAACAGATATATACAACCTGGAGTATAACAGATATATACAACCTGGGGTATAACAGATATATACAACCTGGAGTATAACAGATATATACAACCTGGAGTATAACAGATATATACAACCTGGAGTATAACAGATATATACAACCTGGGGTATAACAGATATATACAACCTGGAATATAACAGATATATACAACCTGGAGTATAACAGATATATACAACCTGGAGTATAACATATATATACAACCTGGAAAATAACATATATATACAACCTGGAGTATAACAGATATATACAACCTGGGGTATAACAGATATATACAACCTGGGGTATAACAGATATATACAACCTGGAGTATAACATATCTACAACCAACCTGGAGTATAACAGATATATACAATATAGGATCACTGTATATATATGGTATGTCGGGCCATCGTAGGTCGGGGGGGTCACTGTATATGTATATGGTATGTCGGGGCCATCGTAGGTCAGGGGTCACTGTATATATATGGTATGTCGGGGCAATCGTAGGTCGGGGGTCACTGTATATATATGGTATGTCAGGGCCATCGTAGGTCGGGGGTCACTGTATATATATATGTTATGTCGGGGCCATCGTAGGTCGGGGGGGTCACTGTATATATATGGTATGTCGGGGCCATCGTAGGTCGGGGGGGTCACTGTATATATATGGTATGTCGGGGCCATCGTAGGTCGAGGGGTCACTGTATATATATGGTATGTCGGGCCATCGTAGGTCAGGGGGTCACTGTATATATATGGTATGTTGGGGCCATCGTAGGTCAGGGGGTCACTGTATATATATGCTATGTCGGGGCCACCGTAGGTTAAGGGGGTCACTGTATATATGGTATGTCGGGGCCATCGTAGGTCAGGGGGTCACTGTATATATATACTATGTCGGGGCCATCGTAGGTCGGGGGGTCACTGTATATATATATGGTATGTCGGGGCCATCGTAGGTCAGGGGGTCACTGTATATATATGGTATGTCGGGGCCATCGTAGGTCGGGGGGTCACTGTATATATATGGTATGTCGGGGCCATCGTAGGTCGGGGGGTCACTGTGTATATATGGTATGTCGGGGGGCCATCGTAGGTCGGGGGGCCACTGTATATATATGGTATGTCGGGGCCATCGTAGGTCGGGGGGTCACTGTATATATATGGTATGTCGGGGCCATCGTAGGTCGAGGGGTCACTGTATATCTGTGATCAGTCTTCTGAATTCCTCTCAGAGGCTGGGGTTGTTTCCCCTGGAATACGATGAGTTCCTCTACCTTGTCATGAGGTCTGCACTGGGATGGCACCCAAACAGATTTCGGGGAATTTGTGAAATCCCTCAATTCCACAAATGATATGAATCTGAGATTAACATAAGATGATACCCAATTGGAATTTTTGAATGTCCTTGTACAAATGAAAGGGGTACTCCGCCCCTAGACATCTTATCCCCTAACCAAAGGATACGGGATAAGATGTCTCAGCATTTGTTTAAAGCGTCGGGTGCAGCGCCGGAGGCTCGTGACGTCACAGCCACACCCCGCTCGTGACGGCCACGCCCCCTCCGGTGGAAAATATATTTTTTTAAATCAATTGGTGGCAGAAAGTTAAACAGATTTGTAAATTACTTCTATTTACGTTCAATAGATTTTTATTGGAGGTTTTAACAATATAACAATAAATGCCAGGCGCAGCTGTCGCAACAAATAGTCAGGTATACAATATAAATTTGTGTTAGAGTATACTTGGCATGGTATATCAAACATAAAACAAACTAAACATAAGTAGAACAAAACCATCTGCCACTTCTATCGGGTCAGTTAGTAACGACCATACCAAAAGATCAGAAAGAGCTACTGTCAGAATGCTATTCATGAGGAGAAACGTGTGTGCGCGATACCTAAGCTCAGAAAAGAAAACCACAACAGGTTTATGTGGTTAAGTAAAAGTAAGGCCACTGGTGCCACGCAGCTAATGGTGTGAAAGGAAGAGGCTTAGAATACTTTATATATCTTTACAAAGTGGAGAAGTGGACCAGAGTTCCCATCTACGAGAAAAGGTATTGAAAAGCCCTGCGCCCATCGCTATAATTTTCTCATAAGAGTACGTAGTGTTGACCTTGGATATTAGCATTTCTAGGGTCGGAGTAACCGACGTCTTCCAATTACATACAATCAAGGTTTTTGCGATTATGCAAATAATACTAAATAGTTCCCTATGGTGGTGAGGAATACAGTGACCCCCCGACCTACGATGGCCCCGGCATATGATGAAATCGACATACGATGCTTTTTTATGTCGGGGCCATCGCATTCAGTGCTATCCGGCAGCGCCAAATGCTTAAGCTACTGCAGGATAGCAGCTTAATGTTCCCCGTGTGGTGCGGTAAGTATTACTTACCCCTCCAAGATGCTCCAGGGTGCCCTCCGGGTCCAGCGCTGGTCTTCCGGTGTCTTCTCGGCCCTCTCCGATGACGTCAATACGCTGCTGCGCACGCCATCCAATAGGAATGGCGTACGCAGCGGCGTAATGACGTCGCTACGCAAGCCCAGTAAGGCCTTGCGGAAGAAAGCAGAGGACCGGAGAAGACAGCAGAGGACCGGAGAAGACCAGGAGAGGACCGGAGAAGACAGCGGAGGACCGGAGAAGACAGCAGAGGACCGGAGAAGACAGAGGAGGACCGGAGAAGACAGCAGAGGACCGGAGAAGACAGCAGAGGACCGGAGAAGACAGAGGAGGACCGGAGAAGACAGCGGAGGACCGGAGAAGACAGCGGAGGACCGGAGAAGACAGCGGAGAGCCCAGCGGAGGCCCGGGGTCACCATCTCGAATGGCAGGGACAGGTGAGTACAGCTTCCTATACTTTACATTGCACGAATCCCTCAACATACGATGGATTCGACAAAAGATGGCTCGTTTGGAACAAATTACCATCGTATGTTGAGGGACCACTGTATAACCTAGGTAAAGAAATAACAAGGTCGGTTGGGGCGACCATATCAGTGGGCATGGGAATACCAAAAGGGGGAAATCACCGGGCAAGTCCAGAGTATATGGTAAAGAGTGCCTGTACAGCCGCAATTTCGCCAACATAAAGGCGAGGATCCAGGATATGCTTTAGCTAATTTGTCCGGGGTGAAATACCATCTAAGTACTGTTTTAAATGCAGATTCCCTGAATGACATACATTAAAATGCTTTGTTAATGCAGTTGAAGGCATCTTGCCAATCAGCTGTGTCAATAATCGTGGACAGATCTTTATCCCATAATCTGAGGGGGTAGCTTTTGACACATCTGTCAGTTTGGGTAAGGATGTTATAACTAGATTTGAGGCCTTTGTGGGAGGGAGAAAGAATTCTCAAAATAGAGTTATCGAAACCTACCTGTGACTGTGTAATAGAGGTTAGGATATGACGTACCCGCAAATATTTATAAAAGTCCGTTTTGGGGATATTACATTTACGCTGCAAGGATTGAAAAGTCATTAAAGAGGTGTCTTTATGGAGCTGTCCTACTGTATTTATACCATTAGCAATCCAGTTATCTAGACAGAGATCCACATTTGTGAATTGTATTAAATAAAGGTAAGGAATCAATGGATCCATGGGGTGGGGCACCTTTTGATTTCAGGAAATGGGACCACAGCTTCAAGGAGGTAAGTATTAATGGGTTAGATATATTAGCAATCTCTAGATTCCACGTGGGAAGGACTAGGAGATCATGGAGGGTGCACTGTGTTATGTAGGCTTGTTCAATGTGTAATCAAGGGAGTGGGGAGTTCAATTCCCACCATCTGTGTTATTATTGTGGAGATGTAGTAGTTTTTAATGTTGGGGGAACTCAAGCCGCCCACGTTAGGAGATTTGGAAAGTAGTGAGGCTGCAATTCTTGGTTTCTTACCCGCCCAGATGAACTCCGAGAGTAACGCTTGGGTCGTGAGAAAGAAAGCTTCAGGGAGAGCTATAGGTAGAGTTCGGAATTTGTAGAGAAGTTTAGGAAGGAGAAACATTTTTAATGCGGCTATTCGGCCCACCCAGAATATCTCGGTTTGAGATAATCTACGAGAGTCCATGGCCAATTCTGAGAGTAGGGATTCAAAATTGGTTCTATACAGCGTCGAGTGTGGGTAGGATAGTTTGACTCCTAGATAATCCAAACCCTGTGTGCGCCAGTCGAAATGGTGTTGGGATTGTAAAGAAGTCGTGTCAGAGGTAGAAACATTTAGGCCTGCGTTTTGGAGTTATTTAAGTGGTAGTATGAGTGCAAACCATACGTGGATATATTTTGAAGGACTGCAGGGAGAGAGAATAAGGGCTGTGCTAGTGTCAGAATAATATCGTCAGTGTAGAGTGAGATAACGTGAGTGGTGTGTTTTATATCAATTCCTGTAATGTGAGTATCTAAATGTATTGCCAGAGCAAGAGGTTCTAGGGAAAGAATATATATGAGGGGGGAAAGGGGGCAGCCCTGTCTAGAGTCGTTTGTGATGGCGAATTCATCGGACAAAGTTCCATTGGCTAGCACTTTGGCTGTAGGGTTTGAGTATAGTGAGGCTATTGCCGAGAAGATCTGACCCTCAAGGCCCAGCCTTCTAAGTACTTCAAGGGCAAAAGACCATTTAAGGCGGTCAAACGCCTTTTCAGCGTCTAGTGCTAGAACCAGTGATGGGATACCATGAAACTCTATATGATGAAAGATATTGAGAAGTCGCCTCGTGTTGTCAGAGGTTTGACGGCCTGCGACAAATCCCGATTGGTCCATTTTAATGAGATGCGGGAGGAAATCAGACAATCTAGTGGCCAATAGTTTGGCAAAAATCTTTAAGTCTTGATTTAAAAGTGATATGGGTCTGTAGTTTTGGGGTAGGTCAGTGGATTTGCCTGGTTTGGGGATGGTAGTTATAAGGGCCTGTAGATTTTCCTTAAGAAGGGAACCTGTTTGTGAAGCGTGTGTGCAAAAGGCAGTTAGATAAGGGGAGAGGAGTGTGGTAAATGTTTTATAATAGCAGCTGGAAAATCCATTCGGGCCCGGGGATTTCCCAGATGGAAGGGAACTGTTACGCCGAGCGCTCCGGGTCCCTGCTCCTCCCCGGAGCGCTCGCGGCGTTCTCCTCTCTGCAGCTCCCCGGTCAGACCCACTGACCGGGAGCGCTGCTCTGTCACTGCCGGCGGGGATGCGATCCGCGTAGCGGGACGCGCCCGCCCGCGGGTTGCATCCCAATCTCCTCACCTGTCCCGTTCCCCGGCTGTCACGTCCCGGCGCGCGCGGTCCCGCCTCTAGGGAGCGCGCGCCGGCTCTCTGTGATTTAAAGGGCCAGTGCGCCATTGATTGGTGCCTGGCCCAATCAGTACCTGCACCTGTGCCTTCCCTATATAAACCCACTTCCCCTTCCTGTCCTGGCCGGATCTTGTTGCCTAGTGCCTAGTGAAAGCGTTTTTGTGTGTGTCCATTTCCAGTGTTCCAGACCTTCTGCCGTTGCCCTTGACTACGAACCTTTGCTGCCTGCCATGACCTTCTGCTACGTTTGACCTCGCCTCTGTCTAGTCTTCCTGTACCACGCCAGTCTCAGCAGTCAGTGAGGTTGGGCCGCTACCGGTGAACACGACCTGGTTGCTACCGCCGCAGCAAGACCATTCCGCTTTGCGACGGGCTCTGGTGAAAACCGGTAGCAACTTAGAACCGGTCCTCCGGTACGGTCCACGCCAATCCCTCTCTGACACAGAGGATCCACCATCAGCCTGCCGAATCCTGACAGTAGATCCGGCCATGGATCCCGCTGAGGTGCCGCTGCCAAGTCTCTCTGACTTAACCACGGTGGTCGCCCAGCAATCCCAACAGATCGCGCAACAAGGACAACAGCTGTCGCAGTTGACCACCATGCTACAGCAGCTTCTGCCTCTACAGCAGCAACCATCTCCTCTTCAGCAAGTTGCCACTTCCAGACTCCGCTTGTCCCTACCTGACAAGGTTGATGGGGATTCTAAGCTGTGCCGTGGGTTCCTGTCCCAATGTTCCCTGCACCTCGAGATGATGTCGGATCTGTTCCCCACAGAACGGTCTAAGGTTGCTTTCGTGGTCAGTCTTTTATCTAGAAAGGCCTTGTCCTGGGCCACACCGCTTTGGGACCGCAACGATCCTTCCACTGCTTCCGTCCAGACCTTCTCCGAAGTACGTAGTGTCTGTGAGGAGCCGGCCCTGGCTTCCTCAGCCGAGACGGCTCTTTTGAATCTCGTCCAAGGGAACTCTTCTGTAGGCGAGTACGGTATCCAGTTCCGCACCCTCGCCTCTGAACTATCCTGGAATAATGAGGCCCTCTTCTCGACCTTCAAGAAAGGCTTATCCAGTCACATCAAAGATGTGCTGGCCGCACGAGAAATTCCTGCCACCCTATCTGAACTTATCCAGTTGGCCACCCGCATTGATATGTGTTTTTCTGAAAGACGCCAGGAGCTCCGCCAGGAAAAGGACCTTGATCTCTGGGTACCTCTCTCCCAGAATCCTCTGCAATCTACTCCTGTGCCTCCCGCCGAGGAGGCTATGCAAGTGGATTGGTCTCGCCTGACCCAAGAAGAGAGGTCTCGTCGCAGAAATTAAAATTTATGCCTGTACTGTGCTAGTACCGAACATTTCCTAGTGGACTGCCCTATTCGTCCTCCGCGTCTGGGAAACGCACACACCCTGTTCACGTGGGAGTGGCGTCTCTTGGTGTGAATTCTGCTTCTCCACGTCTGACTGTACCTGTGTGGATTTCTCCTTCCGCCAACTCCTCCTTCTCAGCAGTGGCCTTCTTGGACTCAGGTTCTGCAGGAAACTTTATTTTGGCCTCTTTCGTTAATAGGTTCAGTATCCCAGTAACCCGTCTCGTCAAACCGCTCTCTATCTCTTCTGTTAACGGAGAAAAATTGGACTGCACTGTGCGCTACCGCACTGAACCCCTGCCCATGAGCATTGGACTTCACCAAGAAAAAATTGAATTTTTCGTTCTGCCTAACTGCACCTCTGAAGTTCTTCTCGGCCTCCCGTGGCTCCAATGTCATGCCCCTACCCTCGACTGGACCACAGGGGAGATCAAAGATTGGGGTCCTTCTTGTCATAAACGATGCCTCACATCTGCTCCCACTTGTCTAACTCCTGAGGTTCCACCTTTACCGGGCCCTCCCAAGGCTTACCAAGACTTTTCTGATGTTTTCTGCAAAAAGCAAGCAGAGATCTTACCTCCTCATAGCCTCCTTCCTGGTACCACTCTGCCCCGTGGCAAGATTCACCCTCTGCCCCCCCTCCCCATTCCCACTTCTTCTGGAGTTCCTGCCATAGATGAAGTAACCCAGGACTTCTCCGTTACCTGGAAAGAGACTCAAGAGTCGCTCCCACTGGCCACGTCTCATATGAAGGGACATGCAGACAAAAAGAGGGGGGAGACCTAAGGGGGGGGTACTGTTATGCCGAGCGTTCCGGGTCCCTGCTCCTCCCCGTTCTCCTCTATGCAGCTCCCTGGTCAGACCCGCTGACCGGGAGCACTGCACTGTCACTGCCGGCGGGGATGCGATCCGCGTAGCGGGACGCGCCCGCCCGCGGGTCGCATCCCAATCTACTTACCAGTCCCGTTCCCCGGCTGTCACGTCCCGGCGCACGTGGCCCCGCTCTCTAGGGCGCACGCGCTGGCTCTCTGTGATTTAAAGGGCCAGTGCGCCATTGATTGGTGCATGGCCCAATCAGTACCTGCATCCCGCTTTGCGGCGGGCTCTGGTGAAAACCAGTAGCAACTTAGAACCGGACCTCCGGTACGGTCCACGCCAATCCCTCACTGACACGGAGGATCCACCACCAGCCTGCCGAATCCTGACAGGAACGCATGATTTTTTTGTATTTCTAGTTCTGTAATGGGTTGGTTAAGATGTGTGAGTTGTTCAGACGTGAGCGATGGGAGATGAAGTGCATCTAGGTAGGATTGAAGTGCAAGATCGGTGTCAGGAAGGGAGGGAACGGATTGGTTTAAGTTATATAGGTTTGCGTAGAAGGTCTGAAAACCATCTGCGATATCTTTAGGCGTGAACAGTTTAGTGCGAGAGGTAGGATGGAGAAGGTAAGGTATGCAAGATTTTAGCCGTCTTTTTTTGAGACGGTGGGACAGAAGTTTCCCCGCTTTATTGTGCTGTGAGTAATACAGGGATTTAGTTTTACGATATGACTTTTCATATGTGGAGAGTAGGAGGCAACGAAGGTCTCTTCTCAATGATAAGATTTCAGCAGTAGTTGATTCTGATGGGCCTTCTAGAGTTTTAAATTGTGTTAATGTAGTGGATATTTGGTGGTCCCTTTGTCTTTTTAATAATAAACTATATTTAATGCAGAATCCCCTTATCACCGCCTTATGGGAGTTCCATAATGTAATCGGGGAGCTGACGGAAGGGGCATTAATAGTAAAACTTTCTGATATGTCCCTGGAGAGTTGCTTGGAATATCTCTTGTGGGACAGAAGAAATTGGCTAATACGCCACTGGTAAGATCCACGTGCGGAGGCCGAATCGGCTATTTTAATGGAAACACTAGCATGATCCGACCATGCAATCGTACCTATGTTAGTAGCTTGCACGAAATTAACAAGATTATGTCCCACAAGAAACATGTCAAGTCTAGAGTAGGAGTTATATGCGGCAGATAAATGAGTATAGTCCCTCTCATCTGGGTGCTGCAATCGCCAAAGGTCATAGAGATCATTCTCCCTGGCTCAGGAAGCTAAACTAGTAGAAGATAGACGGGTGTGCATGGAAGAGTCTAACGCCGGATCCATCACTGCGTTGAAGTCCCCACATAAGACTAAGGATCCCCAATGTTTGTCTTCAAATTTGCGAATCAGGGAGTGAAGGAATCTAAGCTGTCCTGAATTAGGAGCATATGAGGACACTAAACTTAATTTTAGAGAATTGACTGTACAAAAGAGAATGAGATACCTCCCCTTGGGGTCTGACACTACTCCCTCCAATTGAAAGGACACAGAATTTTTTATGCCAATCAATACTCCTCTGGATTTGGAAACGTGGTGGGAATGATAAATATTTGGAAAAGCTGGGTTTTTTAAGCGGAAGGCATCTTTGGCTACCAGATGAGATTCCTGAGCACATATGATGTCACAACCTGAAGAAATAGCCTCTCTCCAGAAGAAAGAGCGTTTATGAGGCCATTAACATTAATACTAACGATATGGATAACCATAGTATAAGCAAGTGTTAGTTAGCAAGTACAACAAAGCATAATAACAATGAGGAAAGAGAGACGCCCCCCAGCCAGCACGTCTCCCCTTTATCTTAAGAGGCAGCACACCTATGTAGCGAAAATTAAGAGCATTGGCAGAAAGGTAAAATACCCAGATAAGGAAAACAATAAAAAAAGAACAACAGGTATGAACAGGTGTGAAACATATGGCTCAGCAGAGATGAGCCAAGGAGAGTGTGGGGTCAGTCCACTCTGTAGCCTACGGCAAACAGGACACGAGAGCAGCTCCTGCAAAATGTCGTAGTAATATATAAGAGGTTTACCGCCGCAGCGTCAGGGGTAACAGTTAAGTCTTGCGAGGGCTGGAACAAGTGCTTCTGTTCCGACGATCAGGTTCCGCATGCAGAGGAGTTTTCCAGGACGTGAGGAGTTGTTCACCTTCTTCCAGGGAGCGAATCACATGCATAGTATCTCCCTTTTTAACTAGAAGGCGGACTGTAAATCCCCAGCGATATGCTACTTTGGCATCCCGTAATGCTAGGGTAATCTGTTGGAGGTTTCTTCTGGCTTGTAGCGTTGTCGCCGAGAGATCAGAGTAGATGGAAACTCTATGGAAAGGTGCCGGGAGACCGTGTTTTTTTCTGGAATACTCCATCACTTTCTCTTTTATTGTGAAAAAGTGAATTCTAGCTAGGATGTCTCTGGGTACAGAGTCATCTAAATTGCGAGGTTTTGGAATTCTATGCGCCCTATCTACTTCTAGTTCATGATCAGAGCATGTAGGCATAGTAGCTTTCAGGAGAGATTTCACATACTTGGGAACGTCTGCAGGTAAAACAGATTCTGGGACTCCCCTTATCTTAATATTAATGCGACGACTCCTATCCTCAAGGTCCGCCACTTTTGCTTTTAGGAGTGTCACATCATCTGTTAAATCATTAGCAGTGTCTATAAGGGTGTTGTGAGACTCTGCAAAGTCTGTGAATTTTTCCTCAACATGCAGAACTCGGTTAGAGAGGTCTGAGACTGCGGAGTTCAGTGGGGTCACCATCATGTGCATGTCAGAGAGGAAGGCTTTATGCAGTATCAGTAGCATTTCTTTTATTGTGGTATCAGTAAGAGACTTGTCTGAGACCGATATTGTGGCCAGTTCATCCACCCCCTGTAAGCTTGTGACAGTACCAGAGCCCTCATCACATACCGTTAGGGAGCTTTCAGGCTTCCTCATCTGGGGTCTCTGCTTGGCTGGGCTATGCAGGGGAGAGTCAGCAGGCAGGCTCCAGGAAGCAGCGGGAGGAGAGCGCTAGGGTAGCGGGAGCTCACTCGTGCTCCGCGCCGATGACAGAGAAGCAGCTAGGGAGCAGGGCATGATGTCTCCCGGCAGTTCCCGACTGTGAAGATCCGGGTCAGAAGTAGAACGGCGAGGCGGCCGCAAGGTAAGACTTGACGAGCTGTCATGCAGCGCAGTCTGAGAGGCCGGAGACGAAGGGCGGTGCTGGCAGGCAGCGCCATCTTGGAGGCTCCGGGGCTCGCAAGAAAAGTAGAACTTAGATAGTTTTTCTTGCTTGGTGGCCTTCCTTCTACGTGCCGGCATGTCGGGAGGGATGTAAGGAAGACACGGGCACACCAGGGGTCGGGTTTTGCGGCAATAAATGCTGGAGTTAGCCGTTAACAGGAGCTGTGGAGACGGAGCTCACTTCTCACGCGTCCATCCACCTCAGCAGCCAGGCCACGCCCCCAATTACTTCTATTTAAAAATATTAATCCTTCCAGTTCTTATCAGCTTCTGTATACTACAGAGGAAGTTGTGTAGTTCTTTCCAGTCTGACCACAGTGCTCTCTGCTGACACCTCTGTCCATGTCAGGAACTGTCCAGAGTAGAAGCAAATCCCCACAGCAAACCTCTCCTGCTCGGGACAGTTCCTGACATGGACAGAGGTGTCAGCAGAGAGCACTGTGGTCAGACTGGTACACAACTTCCTGTAGAGTATACAGCAGCTGATAAGTACTGGAAGGGTTAAGATTTTAATATAGAAGTAGTTTACAAATCTGTAGAACTTTCTGGCACCAGTTGATTTAAAAAAAAAAATAATTGTTTCCCACCGGAGTACCCCTTTAAATGAAAGGCTGGATGACAGTGTTTTTGCATAGAGTAGTTAGATTTTAGAGTTCTTGTTTACATAGACATAGAAACATAGAATGTGTCGGCAGATAAGAACCATTTGGCCCATCTAGTCTGCCCAATAATCTTAATACTATGAATAGTCCCGGGCCCTATCTTATATGAAGGATAGCCTTATGTCTACCCCTATCTTATATGAAGGATAGCCTTATACCTATCCCTATCTTATATGAAGGATAGCCTTATACCTATCCCTATCTTATATGAAGGCTAGCCTTATGCCTATCCCTATCTTATATGAAGGAGCCTTATACCTATCCCTATCTTATATGAAGGATAGCCTTATACCTATCTCTATTTTATATGAAGGATAATCTTATACCTATCTCTATCTTATATGAAGGATAGCCTTATGCCTATCCCTATTGTTACGCCTAGCGCTCCGGGTCCCCGCTCCTCCCCGGAGCGCTCACGGCGTCTTTCTCCCTGCAGCGCCCCGGTCAGTCCCGCTGACCGGGAGCGCCGCACTGTCATGGCCGTTGGGGATGCGATTCGCTCAGCGGGACGCGCCCGCTCGCGAATCGCATCCCAGGTCACTTACCCGTCCCGGTCCCCTGCTGTCATGTGCTGGCGCGCGCGGCTCCGCTCTCTAGGGCGCGCGCGCGCCAGCTCTCTGAGATTTAAAGGGCCAGTGCACCAATGATTGGTGCCTGGCCCAATTAGCTTAATTGGTTCCCACCTGTTCCCTGGATATATCTAGTCTCCTCCCTTGCACTCCCTTGCCGGATCTTGTTGCCTTAGTGCCAGTGAAAGCGTTTAGTGTGTCCAAAGCCTGTGTACCTGAACTTTGCTACCCATCCTGACTACGAACCTTGCCGCCTGCCCCCGACCTTCTGCTACGTCTGACCTTGCTTCTGCCTACTCCCTTGTACCGCGCCCATCTTCAGCAGCCAGAGAGGTGAGCCGTTGCTAGTGGATACGACCTGGTCACTACCGCCGCAGCAAGACCATCCCGCTTTGCGGCGGGCTCTGGTGAAAACCAGTAGTGGCTTAGAACCGGTCCACTAGCACGGTCCACGCCAATCCCTCTCTGGCACAGAGGATCCACTACCTGGAAGCCGAATCGTGACAGTAGATCCGGCCATGGATCCCGCTGAGGTGCCGCTGCCAAGTCTCGCTGACCTTACCACGGTGGTCGCTCAGCAATCGCAGCAGATTGCCCAACAAGGACAGCAGCTGTCGCAGTTGACCGCCACGTTACAGCAACTTCTGCCTCTGCTACAGCAGCAACCATCTCCTCCGCCAGCTCCTGCACCTCCTCCGCAGCGAGTGGCCGCTCCTAGCCTCCGCTTGTCCCTGCCGGACAAATTTGATGGGGACTCCAGACTCTGCCGTGGATTTTTGTCTCAGTGTTCCCTGCATATGGAGATGATGTCGGACTTGTTTCCTTCAGAACGGTCTAAGGTGGCGTTCGTAGTAAGCCTTCTCTCAGGAAAGGCCTTGTCTTGGGCCACACCGCTCTGGGACCGCAATGATCCTGCCACAGCCACAGTCCAGGCCTTCTTCACTGAACTCCGGAGTGTCTTCGAGGAGCCAGCCCGAGCTTCTTCTGCCGAGACTGCCCTGCTGAACCTGGTCCAGGGTAATTCTTCCGTTGGCGAGTATGCCGTACAATTCCGTACTCTTGCTTCAGAATTATCCTGGAATAACGAGGCTCTCTGCGCGACCTTTAAAAAAGGCCTATCCAGTCGCATCAAGGATGTGCTGGCCGCACGAGAGATTCCTGCCAATCTGCAAGAACTCATCCATCTAGCTACCCGCATTGACATGCGTTTTTCTGAGCGACACCAAGAGCTCCGCCAGGAAAAAGACTTAGATCTCTGGGCACCTCTCCCACAGTATCCGTTGCAATCTACGCCTGGGCCTCCCGCCGAGGAGGCCATGCAAGTGGATAAGTCTCGCCTGACCCAGGAAGAGAGGAATCGCCGCAGGGAAGAAAATCTCTGTCTTTACTGTGCCAGTACCGAGCATTTCTTGGTGGATTGCCCTATCCGTCCTCCACGCCTGGGAAACGCACGCACGCACCCAGCTCACGTGGGTGTGGCGTCTCTTGGTTCCAAGTCTGCTCCTCCACGTCTCACGGTACCCGTGCGGATTTCTGCTTCAGCCAGCTCTTCTCTCTCAGCCGTGGCCTGCCTGGACTCTGGAGCTTCTGGAAATTTTATTCGAGAGTCCCTAGTGAATAAATTCCGCATTCCGGTGACCCGTCTTGTCAAGCCACTCCACGTTTCCGCGGTCAACGGAGCCAAGTTGGATTGCACCATACGTTTCCGCACGGAGCCCCTTCTTATGAGCATCGGATCTCATCATGAGAGGATTGAACTTTTGGTCCTCCCCAATTGCACCTCGGAAATTCTCCTTGGACTTCCCTGGCTTCAACTTCATTCCCCTACCCTGGATTGGTCCACTGGGGAGATCAGGAGTTGGGGGTCCTCTTGTTCCAAGAACTGTCTAAAACCGGTTCCCAGTACTCCCTGCCGTGACCCTGTGGTTCCTTCTGTATCCGGTCCCCCTAAGGTCATTAAGGACTCTGCCTGCCACAGGAAATGCCCTTCCCCCCCTCCCAGTCCCGTCAGCCAAGCCTCTGTGCCACCCCATGGCCCCCGTCCTGGTGTCACACTGCCCCATGCCAGGCCTCGCCCTCTGCCCTCCCTCCCCATTCCCACTCCTGCTGTACTGCCTGCCGTTGAGGAAACCCTCCATTCTTTCCAGGTGTCCTCATCCCAGGGGAGGCAGTTACCGGGCAAAGAGAAGGGGAGACCTAAGGGGGGGGGTACTGTTACGCCTAGCGCTCCGGGTCCCCGCTCCTCCCCGGAGCGCTCACGGCGTCTTTCTCCCTGCAGCGCCCCGGTCAGTCCCGCTGACCGGGAGCGCCGCACTGTCATGGCCGTTGGGGATGCGATTCGCTCAGCGGGACGCGCCCGCTCGCGAATCGCATCCCAGGTCACTTACCCGTCCCGGTCCCCTGCTGTCATGTGCTGGCGCGCGCGGCTCCGCTCTCTAGGGCGCGCGCGCGCCAGCTCTCTGAGATTTAAAGGGCCAGTGCACCAATGATTGGTGCCTGGCCCAATTAGCTTAATTGGTTCCCACCTGTTCCCTGGATATATCTAGTCTCCTCCCTTGCACTCCCTTGCCGGATCTTGTTGCCTTAGTGCCAGTGAAAGCGTTTAGTGTGTCCAAAGCCTGTGTACCTGAACTTTGCTACCCATCCTGACTACGAACCTTGCCGCCTGCCCCCGACCTTCTGCTACGTCTGACCTTGCTTCTGCCTACTCCCTTGTACCGCGCCCATCTTCAGCAGCCAGAGAGGTGAGCCGTTGCTAGTGGATACGACCTGGTCACTACCGCCGCAGCAAGACCATCCCGCTTTGCGGCGGGCTCTGGTGAAAACCAGTAGTGGCTTAGAACCGGTCCACTAGCACGGTCCACGCCAATCCCTCTCTGGCACAGAGGATCCACTACCTGGAAGCCGAATCGTGACACCTATCTTATATGAAGGATAGCCTTATGCCTATCCCTATCTTATATGAAGGCTAGCCTTATGCCTATCCCTATCTTATATGAAGGAGCCTTATACCTATCCCTATCTTATATGAAGGATAGCCTTATACCTATCTCTATTTTATATGAAGGATAATCTTATACCTATCTCTATCTTATATGAAGGATAGCCTTATGCCTATCCCTATCTTATATGAAGGATAGCCTTATGCCTATCCCTATCTTATATGAAGGATAGCCTTATACCTATCTCTATCTTATATAAAGGATAGCCTTATGCCTATCCCTATCTTATATGAAGGATAGCCTTATACCTATCTCTATCTTATATGAAGGATAGCCTTATACCTATCTCTATCTTATATGAAGGATAGCCTTATGCCTATCCCTATCTTATATGAAGGATAGCCTTATGCATATCCCTATCTTATATGAAGGATAGCCTTATGCCTATCCCTATCTTATATGAAGGATAGCCTTATACCTATCTCTATCTTATATAAAGGATAGCCTTATGCCTATCCCTATCTTATATGAAGGATAGCCTTATGCCTATCCCTATCTTATATGAAGGATAGCCTTATGCCTATCCCTATCTTATATGAAGGCTAGCCTTATACCTATCTCTATCTTATATGAAGGATAGCCTTATACCTATCCCTATCTTATATGAAGGATAGCCTTATACCTATCCCTATCTTATATGAAGGATAGCCTTATGCTTATCCCATGCATGTTTAAACTCCTTCACTGTATTTGCAGCGACCACTTCTGCAGGAAGGCTATTCCATGCATCCACTACTCTCTCAGCAAAGTAATACTTCCTGATATTACTGCAGAAACCTTTCCCCTCTAATTTAAAACTATGTCCTCTGTATAACACTATGTCCTCCTGTGGTAGTTTTTCTTCTTTTAAATATGTTCTCCTCCTTTCCCGTGTTGATTCCCTTTCTGTATATAAAGTCTCTATCATATCCCTCAGTCTCTTCTTTCTTCTATACATGATCAGGTCCTGTAACCTTTCCTGGTAAGTTTTATCCTCCATGTACTAGTTTAGTATCTTCTCTGAACTCTCTCTAGAGTATCTATATCCTTCTGGAGATACGGCCTCCAGTACTGCGCACAATACTCCAATTGAGGTCTCACCAGTGTTCTGTACAGCGGCATGAGCACTTCTCTTTACTGCTTATACCTCTCCATATACACCCATGAGCACTTCTCTCTACTGCTTATACCTCTCCCTATACATCCAAGCATTCTGCTAGCGTTTCCTGCTGCTCTATTTGTTTTTAATCTGCACTTACTCTTGTCTGCTAAGTATCCACCCCTTCTGACCTACCTCACTCAGATAACAGTCTTAAGTAAGTGCCGGTGGTCTGAAGAAGCGTGTTCACCTCAAGCGCAGCAGCTGTCACCCGTTTGCTTGTCAGAATAACGTGTATGTCCATATGAAGCACCATGCACCTTGTGTTTTGTACTAAATAAACCGCCTTACATCACATTGACACAGTGAGTGCGTTCCTGCTTTCTTGCTCTTCATTATAAAGATAAAGAACATTGACTCACCGGGCATCCCGAACACACACATGATGGGGTAGAAGAGCTTCTGCGCGGTCCGGATCCACGGCTCCTCACTCGACATTTTGCTTATTTCCTCTAAATGCTTCGATATCAAAGACAAAAATCTCCCCCACTACCTCCTAATATTCTTCAACCTCAAAGAGCGACCACAGGACACAGCCCCGACCACAGGACAATCCCCCGACCACAGGACACAGCCCCGACCACAGGACACAGCCTCGACCACAGGACACAGCTCCAACCACAGCACAATCCCCCGACCACAGGACAATCCCCCGACTACAGGACACAGCCCTGACCACAGGACAATCCCCCGACCACAGGACAATCCCCCGACCACAGGACAATCCCCCGACTACAGGACACAGCCCAGACCACAGGACAATCCCCCGACCACAGGACACAGCCCCGACCACAGGACAATCCCCCGACCACAGGACAATCCCCCGACCACAGGACAATCCCCCGACCACAGGACAATCCCCCGACCACAGGACAATCCCCCGACTACAGGACACAGCCCCGACCACAGGACACAGCTCCAACCACAGCACAATCCCCCGACCACAGGACAATCCCCCGACTACAGGACACAGCCCTGACCACAGGACAATCCCCCGACCACAGGACACAGCCCCGACCACAGGACAATCCCCCGACCACAGGACAATCCCCCGACTACAGGACACAGCCCTGACCACAGGACACAGCCCCGACCACAGGACAATCCCCCGACCACAGGACACAGCCCCGACCACAGGACAATCCCCCGACCACAGGACACAGCCCCGACCACAGGACAATCCCCTGACCACAGGACAATCCCCCGACTACAGGACAATCCCCCGACTACAGGACACAGCCCCGACCACAGGACAATCCCCCGACCACAGGACACAGCCCCGACCACAGGACAATCCCCTGACCACAGGACAATCCCCCGACTACAGGACAATCCCCCGACTACAGGACACAGCCCCGACCACAGGACAATCCCCTGACCACAGGACAACCCCCCGACTACAGGACACAGCCCCGACCACAGGACACAGCCCAGACCACAGGACACAGCCCCGACCACAAGACACAGCTTCGACTACAGGACACAGCCCCGACCACAGGACACAGCCCCGACCACAGGACAATCCCCTGACCACAGGACAATCCCCCGACCACAGGACACAGCCCCGACCACAGGACACAGCCCCGACCACAGGACAATCCCCTGACCACAGGACAATCCCCCGACTACAGGACACAGCCCCGACCACAGGACACAGCCCCAACCACAGGACACAGCCCCGACAACAGGACACAGCCCCGACCACAGGACACAGCCCTGACTACAGGACACAGCCCCGACCACAGGACACAGCCCCGACCACAGGACAATCCCCTGACCACAGGAAACAGCCCCGACCACAGTACACAGCCCCTACCACAGGACACAGCCCCAACCACAGGACACAGCCCCGACAACAGGACAATCCCCCGACCACAGGACACAGCCCTGACAACAGGACACAGCCCCGACTACAGGACACAGCCCCGACCACAGGACACAGCCCTGACAACAGGACACAGCCCCAACTACAGGACACAGCCCCGACACACAGGACAATCCCCCGACTACAGGACACAGCTCCGACTACAGGACACAGCCCCGACCACAAGACACAGCCCCGACCACAGGACACAGCCCCGACCACAGGACAATCCCCTGACCACAGGACAATGCCCGACCACAGGACACAGCCCCGACTACAGGACAATGACCCGACCACAGGACACAGCTCCGACCACAGGACACAGCCCCGACCACAGGACAATGCCCCGACCACAGGACACAGCTCCGAGCACAGGACACAGCCCCGACCACAGGACGCAGCCCCGACCACAGGACACAGCCCCGACTACAGGATAATGACCCGACCACAGGACAAAGCTCCAACCACAGGACACAGCCCCGACCACAGGACACAGCCCGACCACAAGACAGAGCCCCGACCACAGGACACAGCCCCGACTACAGGACACAGCTCCGACCACAGGACACAGCCCCGACTACAGGACACAGCCCCGACCACAGGACACAGCCCTGACCACAGGACACAGCCCCGACCACAGGACACAGCCCTGACGACAGGACACAGCCCCGACTACAGGACACAGCCCAGACTACAGGTCACAGCCCCGACTACAGGACACAACCCCGACCACAGGACACAGCCCCGACCACAGGACACAGCTCCGACCACAGAACAATCCCCCGACCACAGGACACAGCCCAGACTACAGGACACAGCCCAGACCACAGGACACAGTCCCGAACCCAGGACACAGTCCCGACCACAGGACACAGCCCCGACCACAGGACACTGTCCCGACCACAGGACACAGCCCTGACTACAGGACACAGCCTTGACCACGGGACACAGCCCTGACTACAGGACACAGCCTTCACTATGCCGAAAAACACAGGAACCAAGAACCTCCCCACTCCAACTACCACCCCCAACACAAACTGCTTCTCTCCCCCACAACTAGTCCTCAGTCATGTGGACCCTCTCCACCTATACCCCCCAATACGCACACACTGGTTTTATGCTACAACTGCCCCTCACGTCCCCAAATACTTCTGCCTTCTGATCTAAACCCAACAAGTGCCCAAACACAACGTCTCCTCCAACATTTGCTCCTCTCACAATACCGATTATCATTGGGCACTTTCCTCTACTCCACTACAGCTTCCAAGATGCACCACTACTGCCTCTGACAAACATTTTACACCAGTAACTACCCCCCCCCCCACACACACACACACACAATTATCGCTAGTTAAATCCCCCTCTATTGATGTGCCCCTTCCTCTACTCTACTGCTCTCCAGTTATTGCCCCCATTATATCATGCTCATCCCCCATCATGTCTCCCTTCCTCATCCTTGCTCCTGCCTTTATTCATGTCCTTTATACCCCCAGCCAGGATTGGCTGCCCCGGTGCAGGGTCCGCCGGGTACATTTTACTCATCATGTTCAGTGACAGGATACGCCTCCCGCGGGGCTCATTCACATACTGACGGTGAGCGCACATCCCAACACAGAACGTCATTACCTCAAGGCACCTGGGCTCTCAGGCTCAAACACCATGTGAGACTGTCAGCGGTCTAATCAGCTGAGACCCCCGGAGACACCCCACCTGAGCTCTCTTACCTCTATGCTGTAGGAAATACTGTTGCAACAGACCTAAAATAATCCATAAATGCCGCAAAATAATGGGGAACCTTACCAGATCTACCAGGTTAGTACTGACCAAAAGTGTCCAAGGAAGGACAAGCGGAGACAGGGTCATGGGGGCCCAAGGCTCATTAAGATGTGGGGGGTGAAGGCTAGCTCATCAGATCCCACAGAACAGCTGCTGTAGAGCAAACTGCTGAAAAATGTCTTGCTATGATAGAAAGCAGTCAGATTACACAGTAATCACAGCTGTGTATGGGGCCCCACAGACGGTGACCACACAGAGAATTTATGGGGCCCCGCAGACGGTCAGATCACACAGGGCATTTATGGGGCCCCGCAGATGGTCAGATCACACAGAGCATGTATAGGGCCCCACAGATGGTCAGATCAGACGGGGCATGCTGGTCAGATTACACAGGGCATTTATGGGGCCCCGCAGATGGTCAGATTACACAGGGCATGTATGGGGCCCCACAGATCAGTGAAAGCCCATGTGACCCCTGTCCACCTTTGAAAGTGTCTACAATGGACACATGAGCATCAGAATGTGGGGCATGGAGAAAGGCTTGGTCTGATGGATGACATTCTTCATCAGGGCTCACATCACACGGCTATGGGGTCACATCTCAAGGGACACATCACAGGTCTATGGTGTCCAGGCCATAGGTATTAGAGCATGAGGGGGAACAAGACAATATTAGGCGTGTGTATTATGGTTTGGCTGATCGCTCTACATTTTTGGTCACTGCTCTTATACATTAATATTTATAAGTAATAATCTATATCTCATTACCCAGAATGTTCTATAACAGATGTCAAATGTAAATTTATGGGAGGAGCCACTGGTCAGTATATTGTGCAGTCTTCTCCCCTGGTCAGTATATTCTGCAGTCTTCTCCTCCTCTGGTCAGTATATTGTACAGTCTTTTCCTCTGGTCAGTATATTGTACAGTCTTCTCCTCTGGTCAGTATATTGTACAGTCTTCTCCTCTGGTCAGTATATTGTACAGTCTTCTCCTCTGGTCAGTATATTGTACAGTCTTCTCCTCTGGTCAGTATATTGTACAGTCTTCTCCTCTGGTCAGTATATTGTGCAGTCTTCTCCTCTGGTCAGTATATTGTACAGTCTTCTCCTCCCCTGGTCAGTATATTGTACAGTCTTCTCCTCTGGTCAGTATACTGCACAGTCTTCTCCTCTGGTTAGTATATAGTACAGTCTTCTCCTCAAGTCAGTATATTATGCAGTCTTCTCCTCTGGTCAGTATATTGTACGATCTTCTCCTGTGGTCTGTATATTGTACAGTCTTCTCCTCTGGTCAGTATATTGTGCAGTCTTCTCCTCTGGTCAGTATATTGTACAGTCTTCTTCTCTGGTCAGTATATTGTACAGTCTTCTCCTCTGGTCAGTATATTGTACAGTCTTCTCCTCTGGTCAGTATATTGTACAGTCTTCTCCTCTGGTCAGTATATTGTACAGTCTTTTTCTCTGGTCAGTATATTGTACAGTCTTCTCCTCTGGTTAGTATATTGTACAGTCTTCTCCTCTGGTCAGTATATTGTACAGTCTTCTCCTCCTCTGGTCAGTATATTGTACAGTCTTCTCCTCTGGTCAGTATACTGCACAGTCTTCTCCTCTGGTTAGTATATAGTACAGTCTTCTCCTCAGGTCAGTATATTATGCAGTCTTCTCCTCTGGTCAGTATATTGTACAATCTTCTCCTCTGGTCAGTATATTGTACAGTCTTCTCCTCTGGTCAGTATACTGCACAGTCTTCTCCTCTGGTTAGTATATAGTACAGTCTTCTCCTCAGGTCAGTATATTATGCAGTCTTCTCCTCTGGTCAGTATATTGTACAATCTTCTCCTCTGGTCAGTATATTGTACAGTCTTCTCCTCTGGTCAGTATACTGCACAGTCTTCTCCTCTGGTTAGTATATAGTACAGTCTTCTCCTCAGGTCAGTATATTATGCAGTCTTCTCCTCTGGTCAGTATATTGTACAATCTTCTCCTGTGGTCAGTATATTGTACAGTCTTCTCCTCTGGTCAGTATATTGTGCAGTCTTCTCCTCTGGTCAGTATATTGTACAGTCTTCTTCTCTGGTCAGTATATTGTACAGTCTTCTCCTCTGGTCAGTATATTGTACAGTCTTCTCCTCTGGTCAGTATATTGTACAGTCTTCTCCTCTGGTCAGTATATTGTACAGTCTTTTTCTCTGGTCAGTATATTGTACAGTCTTCTCCTCTGGTTAGTATATTGTACAGTCTTCTCCTCTGGTCAGTATATTGTACAGTCTTTTCCTCTGGTCAGTATATTGTACAGTCTTCTCCTCTGGTTAGTATATTGTACAGTCTTTTCCTCTGGTCAGTATATTGTACAGTCTTCTCCTCCTCTGGTCAGTATATTGTACAGTCTTCTCCTCTGGTCAGTATACTGCACAGTCTTCTCCTCTGGTTAGTATATAGTACAGTCTTCTCCTCAGGTCAGTATATAATGCAGTCTTCTCCTCTGGTCAGTATATTGTACAATCTTCTCCTCTGGTCAGTATATTGTACAGTCTTCTCCTCTGGTCAGTATACTGCACAGTCTTCTCCTCTGGTTAGTATATAGTACAGTCTTCTCCTCAGGTCAGTGTATTATGCAGTCTTCTCCTCTGGTCAGTATATTGTACAATCTTCTCCTGTGGTCAGTATATTGTACAGTCTTCTCCTGTGGTCAGTATATTGTGCAGTCTTCTCCTCTGGTCAGTATATTGTACAGTCTTCTTCTCTGGTCAGTATATTGTACAGTCTTCTCCTCTGGTCAGTATATTGTACAGTCTTCTCCTCTGGTCAGTATATTGTACAGTCTTTTCCTCTGGTCAGTATATTGTACAGTCTTCTCCTCTGGTAAGTATATTGTACAGTCTTCTCCTCTGGTCAGTATATTGTACAGTCTTTTCCTCTGGTCAGTATATTGTACAGTCTTCTCCTCTGGTTAGTATATTGTACAGTCTTCTCCTCTGGTCAGTATATTGTACAGTCTTTTCCTCTGGTCAGTATATTGTACAGTCTTCTCCTCTGGTTAGTATATTGTACAGTCTTCTCCTCTGGTCAGTATATTGTGCAGTCTTCTCCTCCTCTGGTCAGTATATTGTACAGTCTTCTCCTCTGGTCAGTATACTGCACAGTCTTCTCCTCTGGTTAGTATATAGTACAGTCTTCTCCTCAGGTCAGTATATTATGCAGTCTTCTCCTCTGGTCAGTATATTGTACAATCTTCTCCTCTGGTCAGTATATTGTACAATCTTCTCCTCTGGTCAGTATATTGTACAGTCTTCTCCTCTGGTCAGTATATTGTGCAGTCTTCTCCTCTGGTCAGTATATTGTACAGTCTTCTCCTCTGGTCAGTATATAGTACAGTCTTCTCCTCTGGTCAGTATATTGTACAGTCTTCTCCTCTGGTCAGTATATTGTACAGTCTTCTCCTCTGGTCAGTATATTGTACAGTCTTCTCCTCTGGTCAGTATATTGTACAGTCTTTTCCTCTGGTCAGTTTATTGTACAGTCTTCTCCTCTGGTTAGTATATAGTACAGTCTTCTCCTCAGGTCAGTATATTGTGCAGTCTTCTCCTCCTCTGGTCAGTATATTGTACAGTCTTCTCCTCTGGTCAGTATATTGTGCAGTCTTCTCCTCCTCTGGTCAGTATATTGTACAGTCTTCTCTGGTCACTATATTGTGCAGTCTTCTCCTCCTCTGGTCAGTATATTGTACAGTCTTCTCCTCTGGTTAGTATATTGTACAGTCTTCTCCTCAGGTCAGTATATTATGCAGTCTTCTCCTCTGGTCAGTATATTGTACAATCTTCTCCTCTCGTCAGTATATTGTACAGTCTTCTCCTCTGGTCAGTATATTGTGCAGTCTTCTACCCTGGTCAGTATATTGTGCAGTCTCCTCCTCCTCTGGTCAGTATATTGTACAGTCTTTTCCTCTGGTCAGTATACTGTACAGTCTTCTCCTCTGGTTAGTATATTGTACAGTCTTCTCCTCTGGTCAGTATATTGTACAGTCTTCTCCTCTGGTCAGTATATTGTACAGTCTTTTCCTCTGGTCAGTATATTGTACAGTCTTCTCCTCTGGTTAGTATATTGTACAGTCTTCTCCTCTGGTCAGTATATTGTACAGTCTTTTCCTCTGGTCAGTATATTGTACAGTCTTCTCCTCTGGTTAGTATATTGTACAGTCTTCTCCTCTGGTCAGTATATTGTGCAGTCTTCTCCTCCTCTGGTCAGTATATTGTACAGTCTTCTCCTCTGGTCAGTATACTGCACAGTCTTCTCCTCTGGTTAGTATACAGTACAGTCTTCTCCTCAGGTCAGAATATTATGCAGTCTTCTCCTCTGGTCAGTATATTGTACAATCTTCTCCTCTGGTCAGTATATTGTACAGTCTTCTCCTCTGGTCAGTATATTGTGCAGTCTTCTCCTCTGGTCAGTATATTGTACAATCTTCTCCTCTGGTCAGTATATTGTACAGTCTTCTCCTCTGGTCAGTATATTGTGCAGTCTTCTCCTCTGGTCAGTATATTGTACAGTCTTCTCCTCTGGTCAGTATATAGTACAGTCTTCTCCTCTGGTCAGTATATTGTACAGTCTTCTCCTCTGGTCAGTATATTGTACAGTCTTCTCCTCTGGTCAGTATATTGTACAGTCTTCTCCTCTGGTCAGTATATTGTACAGTCTTTTCCTCTGGTCAGTTTATTGTACAGTCTTCTCCTCTGGTTAGTATATTGTACAGTCTTCTCCTCTGGTCAGTATATTGTGCAGTCTTCTCCTCCTCTGGTCAGTATATTGTACAGTCTTCTCCTCTGGTCAGTATATTGTGCAGTCTTCTCCTCCTCTGGTCAGTATATTGTACAGTCTTCTCTGGTCACTATATTGTGCAGTCTTCTCCTCCTCTGGTCAGTATATTGTACAGTCTTCTCCTCTGGTTAGTATATTGTACAGTCTTCTCCTCAGGTCAATATATTATGCAGTCTTCTCCTCTGGTCAGTATATTGTACAATCTTCTCCTCTGGTCAGTATATTGTACAGTCTTCTCCTCTGGTCAGTATATTGTGCAGTCTTCTACCCTGGTCAGTATATTGTGCAGTCTTCTCCTCCTCTGGTCAGTATATTGTACAGTCTTCTCCTCTGGTCAGTATATTGTACAGTCTTCTCCTCTGGTCAGTATATTGTACAGTCTTCTCCTCTGGTCAGTATATTGTACAGTCTTCTCCTCTGGTCAGTATATTGTACAGTCTTTTCCTCTGGTCAGTTTATTGTACAGTCTTCTCCTCTGGTTAGTATATTGTACAGTCTTCTCCTCTGGTCAGTATATTGTGCAGTCTTCTCCTCCTCTGGTCAGTATATTGTACAGTCTTCTCCTCTGGTCAGTATATTGTGCAGTCTTCTCCTCCTCTGGTCAGTATATTGTACAGTCTTCTCTGGTCACTATATTGTGCAGTCTTCTCCTCCTCTGGTCAGTATATTGTACAGTCTTCTCCTCTGGTTAGTATATTGTACAGTCTTCTCCTCAGGTCAATATATTATGCAGTCTTCTCCTCTGGTCAGTATATTGTACAATCTTCTCCTCTGGTCAGTATATTGTACAGTCTTCTCCTCTGGTCAGTATATTGTACAGTCTTCTCCTCTGGTCAGTATATTGTACAGTCTTCTCCTCTGGTCAGTATATTGTACAGTCTTTTTCTCTGGTCAGTATATTGTACAGTCTTCTCCTCTGGTTAGTATATTGTACAGTCTTCTCCTCTGGTCAGTATATTGTACAGTCTTCTCCTCCTCTGGTCAGTATATTGTACAGTCTTCTCCTCTGGTCAGTATACTGCACAGTCTTCTCCTCTGGTTAGTATATTGTACAGTCTTCTCCTCAGGTCAGTATATTATGCAGTCTTCTCCTCTGGTCAGTATATTGTACAATCTTCTCCTCTCGTCAGTATATTGTACAGTCTTCTCCTCTGGTCAGTATATTGTGCAGTCTTCTACCCTGGTCAGTATATTGTGCAGTCTCCTCCTCCTCTGGTCAGTATATTGTACAGTCTTTTCCTCTGGTCAGTATACTGTACAGTCTTCTCCTCTGGTTAGTATATTGTACAGTCTTCTCCTCTGGTCAGTATATTGTACAGTCTTCTCCTCTGGTCAGTATATTGTACAGTCTTTTCCTCTGGTCAGTATATTGTACAGTCTTCTCCTCTGGTTAGTATATTGTACAGTCTTCTCCTCTGGTCAGTATATTGTACAGTCTTTTCCTCTGGTCAGTATATTGTACAGTCTTCTCCTCTGGTTAGTATATTGTACAGTCTTCTCCTCTGGTCAGTATATTGTGCAGTCTTCTCCTCCTCTGGTCAGTATATTGTACAGTCTTCTCCTCTGGTCAGTATACTGCACAGTCTTCTCCTCTGGTTAGTATACAGTACAGTCTTCTCCTCAGGTCAGAATATTATGCAGTCTTCTCCTCTGGTCAGTATATTGTACAATCTTCTCCTCTGGTCAGTATATTGTACAGTCTTCTCCTCTGGTCAGTATATTGTGCAGTCTTCTCCTCTGGTCAGTATATTGTACAATCTTCTCCTCTGGTCAGTATATTGTACAGTCTTCTCCTCTGGTCAGTATATTGTGCAGTCTTCTCCTCTGGTCAGTATATTGTACAGTCTTCTCCTCTGGTCAGTATATAGTACAGTCTTCTCCTCTGGTCAGTATATTGTACAGTCTTCTCCTCTGGTCAGTATATTGTACAGTCTTCTCCTCTGGTCAGTATATTGTACAGTCTTCTCCTCTGGTCAGTATATTGTACAGTCTTTTCCTCTGGTCAGTTTATTGTACAGTCTTCTCCTCTGGTTAGTATATTGTACAGTCTTCTCCTCTGGTCAGTATATTGTACAGTCTTTTCCTCTGGTCAGTATATTGTACAGTCTTCTCCTCTGGTTAGTATATTGTACAGTCTTCTCCTCTGGTCAGTATATTGTACAGTCTTTTCCTCTGGTCAGTATATTGTACAGTCTTCTCCTCTGGTTAGTATATTGTACAGTCTTCTCCTCTGGTCAGTATATTGTGCAGTCTTCTCCTCCTCTGGTCAGTATATTGTACAGTCTTCTCCTCTGGTCAGTATACTGCACAGTCTTCTCCTCTGGTTAGTATATAGTACAGTCTTCTCCTCAGGTCAGTATATTATGCAGTCTTCTCCTCTGGTCAGTATATTGTACAATCTTCTCCTCTGGTCAGTATATTGTACAATCTTCTCCTCTGGTCAGTATATTGTACAGTCTTCTCCTCTGGTCAGTATATTGTGCAGTCTTCTCCTCTGGTCAGTATATTGTACAGTCTTCTCCTCTGGTCAGTATATAGTACAGTCTTCTCCTCTGGTCAGTATATTGTACAGTCTTCTCCTCTGGTCAGTATATTGTACAGTCTTCTCCTCTGGTCAGTATATTGTACAGTCTTCTCCTCTGGTCAGTATATTGTACAGTCTTTTCCTCTGGTCAGTTTATTGTACAGTCTTCTCCTCTGGTTAGTATATAGTACAGTCTTCTCCTCAGGTCAGTATATTGTACAGTCTTCTCCTCTGGTCAGTATATTGTGCAGTCTTCTCCTCCTCTGGTCAGTATATTGTACAGTCTTCTCCTCTGGTCAGTATATTGTGCAGTCTTCTCCTCCTCTGGTCAGTATATTGTACAGTCTTCTCTGGTCACTATATTGTGCAGTCTTCTCCTCCTCTGGTCAGTATATTGTACAGTCTTCTCCTCTGGTTAGTATATTGTACAGTCTTCTCCTCAGGTCAGTATATTATGCAGTCTTCTCCTCTGGTCAGTATATTGTACAATCTTCTCCTCTCGTCAGTATATTGTACAGTCTTCTCCTCTGGTCAGTATATTGTGCAGTCTTCTACCCTGGTCAGTATATTGTGCAGTCTCCTCCTCCTCTGGTCAGTATATTGTACAGTCTTTTCCTCTGGTCAGTATACTGTACAGTCTTCTCCTCTGGTTAGTATATTGTACAGTCTTCTCCTCTGGTCAGTATATTGTACAGTCTTCTCCTCTGGTCAGTATATTGTACAGTCTTTTCCTCTGGTCAGTATATTGTACAGTCTTCTCCTCTGGTTAGTAAATTGTACAGTCTTCTCCTCTGGTCAGTATATTGTACAGTCTTTTCCTCTGGTCAGTATATTGTACAGTCTTCTCCTCTGGTTAGTATATTGTACAGTCTTCTCCTCTGGTCAGTATATTGTGCAGTCTTCTCCTCCTCTGGTCAGTATATTGTACAGTCTTCTCCTCTGGTCAGTATACTGCACAGTCTTCTCCTCTGGTTAGTATACAGTACAGTCTTCTCCTCAGGTCAGAATATTATGCAGTCTTCTCCTCTGGTCAGTATATTGTACAATCTTCTCCTCTGGTCAGTATATTGTACAGTCTTCTCCTCTGGTCAGTATATTGTGCAGTCTTCTCCTCTGGTCAGTATATTGTACAATCTTCTCCTCTGGTCAGTATATTGTACAGTCTTCTCCTCTGGTCAGTATATTGTGCAGTCTTCTCCTCTGGTCAGTATATTGTACAGTCTTCTCCTCTGGTCAGTATATAGTACAGTCTTCTCCTCTGGTCAGTATATTGTACAGTCTTCTCCTCTGGTCAGTATATTGTACAGTCTTCTCCTCTGGTCAGTATATTGTACAGTCTTCTCCTCTGGTCAGTATATTGTACAGTCTTTTCCTCTGGTCAGTTTATTGTACAGTCTTCTCCTCTGGTTAGTATATTGTACAGTCTTCTCCTCTGGTCAGTATATTGTGCAGTCTTCTCCTCCTCTGGTCAGTATATTGTACAGTCTTCTCCTCTGGTCAGTATATTGTGCAGTCTTCTCCTCCTCTGGTCAGTATATTGTACAGTCTTCTCTGGTCACTATATTGTGCAGTCTTTAGCTCCTCTGGTCAGTATATTGTACAGTCTTCTCCTCTGGTCAGTATATTGTGCAGTCTTCTACCCTGGTCAGTATATTGTGCAGTCTCCTCCTCCTCTGGTCAGTATATTGTACAGTCTTTTCCTCTGGTCAGTATACTGTACAGTCTTCTCCTCTGGTTAGTATATTGTACAGTCTTCTCCTCTGGTCAGTATATTGTACAGTCTTCTCCTCTGGTCAGTATATTGTACAGTCTTTTCCTCTGGTCAGTATATTGTACAGTCTTCTCCTCTGGTTAGTAAATTGTACAGTCTTCTCCTCTGGTCAGTATATTGTACAGTCTTTTCCTCTGGTCAGTATATTGTACAGTCTTCTCCTCTGGTTAGTATATTGTACAGTCTTCTCCTCTGGTCAGTATATTGTGCAGTCTTCTCCTCCTCTGGTCAGTATATTGTACAGTCTTCTCCTCTGGTCAGTATACTGCACAGTCTTCTCCTCTGGTTAGTATACAGTACAGTCTTCTCCTCAGGTCAGAATATTATGCAGTCTTCTCCTCTGGTCAGTATATTGTACAATCTTCTCCTCTGGTCAGTATATTGTACAGTCTTCTCCTCTGGTCAGTATATTGTGCAGTCTTCTCCTCTGGTCAGTATATTGTACAATCTTCTCCTCTGGTCAGTATATTGTACAGTCTTCTCCTCTGGTCAGTATATTGTGCAGTCTTCTCCTCTGGTCAGTATATTGTACAGTCTTCTCCTCTGGTCAGTATATAGTACAGTCTTCTCCTCTGGTCAGTATATTGTACAGTCTTCTCCTCTGGTCAGTATATTGTACAGTCTTCTCCTCTGGTCAGTATATTGTACAGTCTTCTCCTCTGGTCAGTATATTGTACAGTCTTTTCCTCTGGTCAGTTTATTGTACAGTCTTCTCCTCTGGTTAGTATATTGTACAGTCTTCTCCTCTGGTCAGTATATTGTGCAGTCTTCTCCTCCTCTGGTCAGTATATTGTACAGTCTTCTCCTCTGGTCAGTATATTGTGCAGTCTTCTCCTCCTCTGGTCAGTATATTGTACAGTCTTCTCTGGTCACTATATTGTGCAGTCTTCTCCTCCTCTGGTCAGTATATTGTACAGTCTTCTCCTCTGGTTAGTATATTGTACAGTCTTCTCCTCAGGTCAATATATTATGCAGTCTTCTCCTCTGGTCAGTATATTGTACAATCTTCTCCTCTGGTCAGTATATTGTACAGTCTTCTCCTCTGGTCAGTATATTGTGCAGTCTTCTACCCTGGTCAGTATATTGTGCAGTCTTCTCCTCCTCTGGTCAGTATATTGTACAGTCTTCTCCTCTGGTCAGTATATTGTACAGTCTTCTCCTCTGGTCAGTATATTGTACAGTCTTCTCCTCTGGTCAGTATATTGTACAGTCTTCTCCTCTGGTCAGTATATTGTACAGTCTTTTCCTCTGGTCAGTTTATTGTACAGTCTTCTCCTCTGGTTAGTATATTGTACAGTCTTCTCCTCTGGTCAGTATATTGTGCAGTCTTCTCCTCCTCTGGTCAGTATATTGTACAGTCTTCTCCTCTGGTCAGTATATTGTGCAGTCTTCTCCTCCTCTGGTCAGTATATTGTACAGTCTTCTCTGGTCACTATATTGTGCAGTCTTCTCCTCCTCTGGTCAGTATATTGTACAGTCTTCTCCTCTGGTTAGTATATTGTACAGTCTTCTCCTCAGGTCAATATATTATGCAGTCTTCTCCTCTGGTCAGTATATTGTACAATCTTCTCCTCTGGTCAGTATATTGTACAGTCTTCTCCTCTGGTCAGTATATTGTACAGTCTTCTCCTCTGGTCAGTATATTGTACAGTCTTCTCCTCTGGTCAGTATATTGTACAGTCTTTTTCTCTGGTCAGTATATTGTACAGTCTTCTCCTCTGGTTAGTATATTGTACAGTCTTCTCCTCTGGTCAGTATATTGTACAGTCTTCTCCTCCTCTGGTCAGTATATTGTACAGTCTTCTCCTCTGGTCAGTATACTGCACAGTCTTCTCCTCTGGTTAGTATATTGTACAGTCTTCTCCTCAGGTCAGTATATTATGCAGTCTTCTCCTCTGGTCAGTATATTGTACAATCTTCTCCTCTCGTCAGTATATTGTACAGTCTTCTCCTCTGGTCAGTATATTGTGCAGTCTTCTACCCTGGTCAGTATATTGTGCAGTCTCCTCCTCCTCTGGTCAGTATATTGTACAGTCTTTTCCTCTGGTCAGTATACTGTACAGTCTTCTCCTCTGGTTAGTATATTGTACAGTCTTCTCCTCTGGTCAGTATATTGTACAGTCTTCTCCTCTGGTCAGTATATTGTACAGTCTTTTCCTCTGGTCAGTATATTGTACAGTCTTCTCCTCTGGTTAGTATATTGTACAGTCTTCTCCTCTGGTCAGTATATTGTACAGTCTTTTCCTCTGGTCAGTATATTGTACAGTCTTCTCCTCTGGTTAGTATATTGTACAGTCTTCTCCTCTGGTCAGTATATTGTGCAGTCTTCTCCTCCTCTGGTCAGTATATTGTACAGTCTTCTCCTCTGGTCAGTATACTGCACAGTCTTCTCCTCTGGTTAGTATACAGTACAGTCTTCTCCTCAGGTCAGAATATTATGCAGTCTTCTCCTCTGGTCAGTATATTGTACAATCTTCTCCTCTGGTCAGTATATTGTACAGTCTTCTCCTCTGGTCAGTATATTGTGCAGTCTTCTCCTCTGGTCAGTATATTGTACAATCTTCTCCTCTGGTCAGTATATTGTACAGTCTTCTCCTCTGGTCAGTATATTGTGCAGTCTTCTCCTCTGGTCAGTATATTGTACAGTCTTCTCCTCTGGTCAGTATATAGTACAGTCTTCTCCTCTGGTCAGTATATTGTACAGTCTTCTCCTCTGGTCAGTATATTGTACAGTCTTCTCCTCTGGTCAGTATATTGTACAGTCTTCTCCTCTGGTCAGTATATTGTACAGTCTTTTCCTCTGGTCAGTTTATTGTACAGTCTTCTCCTCTGGTTAGTATATTGTACAGTCTTCTCCTCTGGTCAGTATATTGTGCAGTCTTCTCCTCCTCTGGTCAGTATATTGTACAGTCTTCTCCTCTGGTCAGTATATTGTGCAGTCTTCTCCTCCTCTGGTCAGTATATTGTACAGTCTTCTCTGGTCACTATATTGTGCAGTCTTCTCCTCCTCTGGTCAGTATATTGTACAGTCTTCTCCTCTGGTTAGTATATTGTACAGTCTTCTCCTCAGGTCAATATATTATGCAGTCTTCTCCTCTGGTCAGTATATTGTACAATCTTCTCCTCTGGTCAGTATATTGTACAGTCTTCTCCTCTGGTCAGTATATTGTGCAGTCTTCTACCCTGGACAGTATATTGTGCAGTCTTCTCCTCCTCTGGTCAGTATATTGTACAGTCTTTTCCTCTGGTCAGTATACTGTACAGTCTTCTCCTCTGGTTAGTATATTGTACAGTCTTCTCCTCTGGTCAGTATATTGTACAGTCTTCTCCTCTGGTCAGTATATTGTACAGTCTTCTCCTCTGGTCAGTATACTGCACAGTCTTCTCCTCTGGTTAGTATATAGTACAGTCTTCTCCTCAGGTCCGTATATTATGCAGTCTTCTCCTCTGTTCAGTATATTGTACAATCTTCTCCTCTGGTCAGTATATTGTACAGTCTTCTCCTCTGGTCAGTATATTGTACAGTCTTTTCCTCTGGTCAGTATATTGTACAGTCTTCTCCTCTGGTTAGTATATTGTACAGTCTTCTCCTCTGGTCAGTATATTGTGCAGTCTTCTCCTCCTCTGGTCAGTATATTGTACAGTCTTGTCCTCTGGTCAGTATATTGTGTAGTCTTCTCCTCTTCTGGTCAGTATATTGTACAGTCTTCTCCTCTGGTCAGTATATTGTGCAGTCTTCTCCTCCTCTGGTCAGTATATTGTACAGTCTTCTCCTCTGGTCAGTATACTGCACAGTCTTCTCCTCTGGTTAGTATATTGTACAGTCTTCTCCTCAGGTCAGTATATTATGCAGTCTTCTCCTCTGGTCAGTATATTGTACAGTCTTCTCCTCAGGTCAGTATATTATGCAGTCTTCTCCTCTCGTCAGTATATTGTACAATCTTCTCCTCTGGTCAGTATATTGTACAGTCTTCTCCTCTGGTCAGTATATTGTACAGTCTTTTCCTCTGGTCAGTATATTGTACAGTCTTCTCCTCTGGTTAGTATATTGTACAGTCTTCTTCTCTGGTCAGTATATTGTGCAGTCTTCTCCTCCTCTGGTCAGTATATTGTACAGTCTTCTCCTCTTGTCAGTATATTGTGTAGTCTTCTCCTCTTCTGGTCAGTATATTGTACAGTCTTCTCCTCTGGTCAGTATATTGTGCAGTCTTCTCCTCCTCTGGTCAGTATATTGTACAGTCTTCTCCTCTGGTCAGTATACTGCACAGTCTTCTCCTCTGGTCAGTATATTGTACAGTCTTCTCCTCAGGTCAGTATATTATGCAGTCTTCTCCTCTGGTCAGTATATTGTACAATCTTCTCCTCTGGTCATTATATTGTACAGTCTTCTCCTCTGGTCAGTATATTGTGCAGTCTTCTCCTCTGGTCAGTATATTGTACAGTCTTCTCCTCTGGTCAGTATATAGTACAGTCTTCTCCTCTGGTCAGTATATTGTACAGTCTTCTCCTCCGGTCAGTATATTGTACAGTCTTCTCCTCTGGTCAGTATATTGTACAGTCTTCTCCTCCGGTCAGTATATTGTACAGTCTTCTCCTCTGGTCAGTATATTGTACAGTCTTCTCCTCTGGTCAGTATATTGTACAGTCTTCTCCTCTGGTCAGTATATTGTACAGTCTTCTCCTCTGGTCAGTATATTTTGCAGTCTCCTCCTCTGGTCAGTATATTGTGCAGTCTTCTCCTCTGGTCAGTATATAGTGCAGTCTTCTCCTCTGGTCAGTATATTGTACAGTCTTCTCCTCTGGTCAGTGTATTAGGCAGTCTTCCCCTCTGGTCAGTATATTGTACAGTCTTCCCCACTGGTCAGTATATTGTACAGTCTTCTCCTCTGGTCAGTATATTTTGCAGTCTTCTCCTCTGGTCAGTATATTGTACAGTCTTCTCCTCTGGTCAGTGTATTAGGCAGTCTTCCCCTCTGGTCAGTATATTGTACAGTCTTCCCCACTGGTCAGCATATTGTACAGTCTTCTCTGGTCAGTATATTGTACAGTGTTCTCCTCTGGTCAGTATATTTTGCAGTCTACTCCTCTGGTCAGTATATTGTACAGTCTTCTTGTCACGATTCGGCTGGCTGGAGGTGGATCCTCTGTGCCAGAGAGGGATTGGCGTGGACCGTGTCGGTGGACCGGTTCTAAGTTGCTACTAGTATTCACCAGAGCCCGCCGCAAAGCGGGATGGTCTTGCAGCGGCGGTAGCAACTATTGTACAGTCTTCTCCTCTGGTCAGTATATTGTACAGTTGTTACGCCGAGCGCTCCGGGTCCCTGCTCCTCCCCGGAGCGCTCGCGGGGTTCTCCTCTCTGCAGCGCCTCGGTCAGACCCGCTGACCGGGAGCGCTGCACTGACATTCACGATGGGGATGCGATTCGCATAGGGGGACGCGCCCGCTCGCGAATCGCATCCCAAGCCACTTACCCGTCCAGGTCCCCAGCTGTCACGTTCTGTCGCGCGCGGCTCCGCTCTCTAGGGCACGCGCGCGCCAGCTCTGTAAGATTTAAAGGGCCAGTGCACCAATGATTGGTGCCTGGCCCAATCAGTCTAATTAGCCTCCACCTGCTCCCTGTCTATTTAACCTCACTTCCCCTGCACTTCCTTGCCGGATCTTGTTGCCTTGTGCCAGAGAAAGCGTTTAGTGTTGTCCAAAGCCTGTGTTCCAGATCTTCTGCTATCGCCGTTGACTACGAACCTTGCCGCCTGCCCCGACCTTCTGCTACGTCTGACCTTGCCTCTGTCTAGTCCTTCTGTCCCACGCCTTCTCAGCAGTCAGCGAGGTTGAGCCGTTGCCGGTGGATACGACCTGGTTGCTACCGCCGCAGCAAGACCATCCCGCTTTGCGGCGGGCTCTGGTGAATACCAGTAGCAACCTAGAACCGGTCCACCGACACGGTGGTCAGTATATTGTACAGTCTTCTCCTCTGGTCAGTATATTGTACAGTCTTCTCCACTGGTCAGTATATAGTACAGTCTTCTCCACTGGTCAGTATATAGTACAGTCTTCTACTCTGGTCAGTATATTGTACAGTCTTCTCCTCTGGTCAGTATACTGTACAGTCTTCTCCTCTGGTCAGTATATTGTACAGTCTTCTTCACTGGTCAGTATATTGTACAGTCTTCTCCTCTGGTCAGTATATTGTACAGTCTTCTCCACTGGTCAGTACATTGTGCAGTCTTCTCCTCTGGTCAGTATATTGTGCAGTCTTCTCCTCTGGTCAGTATATTATGCAGTCTCCTCCTCTGGTCAGTATATTGTTCAGACTTCTCCTCTGGTCAGTATATTGTACAGTCTTCTCCTCTGGTCAGTGTATTAGGCAGTCTTCCCCTCTGGTCAGTATATTGTACAGTCTTCCCCACTGGTCAGTATAGTGTACATTTTTCTCCTCTGGTCAGTATATTGTACAGTCTTCCCCTCTGGTCAGTATATTGTACAGTCTTCCCCACTGGTCAGTATAGTGTACATTTTTCTCCTCTGGTCAGTATATTGTACAGTCTTCTCCACTGGTCAGTATATTGTGCAGTCTTCTCCACTGGTCAGTATATTGTGCAGTCTTCTCCTCTGGTCAGTATATTGTGCAGTCTTCTCCTCTGGTCAGTATATTGTACAGTCTTCTCCTCTGGTCAGTATATTTTGCAGTCTACTCCTCTGGTCAGTATATTGTACAGTCTTCTTGTCACGATTCGGATGGCTGGAGGTGGATCCTCTGTGCCAGAGAGGGATTGGCGTGGACCGTGTCGGTGGACCGGTTCTAAGTTGCTACTGGTATTCACCAGAGCCCTCCGCAAAGCGGGATGGTCTTGCAGCGGCGGTAGCAACCAGGTCGTATCCACCGGCAATGGCTCAACCTCTCTGACTGCTGAGATAAGCGCGGTACAAGGGAGTAGACAAGAGCAAGGTCGGACGTAGCAGAAGGTCAGGGCAGGCAGCAAGGATCGTAGTCAGGGACAATGGCAGGAGGTCTGGAACACAGGCTAGGAACACACAAGGAAACGCTTTCACTGGCACAATGGCAACAAGATCCGGCAAGGGAGTGCAGGGAAAGTGAGGTATAAGTAGGGAAGTGCACAGGTGAAGGTACAGATTAAAACCTCATGCGCCAATCAGTGGCGCACCGGCCCTTTAAATCGCAAAGACCCGGCGCGCGCGCGTCCTAAGGAGCGGGACAGCACAGACGGGGAACGGGTCTGGTAAGCGAGTCGGGATGCGCATCGCGAGCGGGCGCCTCCCGCATCGCGAATCGCATCCCGGCTGGGAACATTATCGCAGCACACTCGGTCGGCAGGTCTGATCGGGGTGCTGCGAATAGGAGAACGCTGTGAGCGCTCCGGGGAGGAGCAGGGACCCGGAGCGCTCGGCGTAACAGTACCCCCCCCCCCCTTGGGTCTCCCCCTCTTTTTGGAACCTGAGAATTTGAGGATAAGATTCTTGTCCAGGATGTTGTCCTCAGGTTCCCATGACCTCTCCTCTGGGCCGCAATTCTCCCAATCAACCCAAAAAATTTTTTTACCTTGGATGCCAGAATTTCTTCACCGAAAAAACGTCAGAGGACCCGGAAACTGGAGTGGGAGAAACAACTTTGGGAGAGAAACGGTTAAGGATGAGTGGTTTAAGGAGAGAGACATGGAAAGCATTGGGAATATGGAGAGAAGGAGGAGGAAGGAGTTTGTAAGAGACAGTTTTGATTTAGCACTTGATTTTGAAAGGACCAAGATAACGTGGTCCCAGTTTATAACTGGGGACACGAAAGCGGACATACTTGGCGGAGAGCCATACTTTGTCTCCGGGAGAAAAAATGGGGGGAATTCTTCTTTTCCTATCGGCATGTTTTTTCATCCGGGATGAGGCCTGTAAGAGAGAATTTTGAGTCTCTTTCCATATGGTGGAGAAGTCCCGAGTCACCTCATCAATAGCGGGCAAACCAGAGGGCATGGGAGTGGGAAGGGGGGGAAGAGGGTGACGGCCGTACACCACGAAGAATGGGGATTTAGCGGAAGATTCAGAGACTTTGAAATTGTACGAGAATTCGGCCCATGGTAGAAGATCTGCCCAGTCATCCTGGCGGGAGGAAACAAAATGTCGCAAATAGTCACCCAGAACCTGATTAATTCTTTCTACTTGCCCATTGGATTGGGGATGATAAGAAGACGAGAAGTTTAATTTGATTTTGAGTTGATTACAGAGGGCCCTCCAGAATTTAGACACAAATTGAACGCCTCTATCCGAGACGATATGCGTAGGCAGCCCGTGAAGGCGAAAAATGTGTATAAAAAATTGTTTTGCCAACTGAGGCGCAGAAGGAAGACCTGGAAGAGGGATAAAATGTGCCATCTTGGAGAATCGATCAACGACCACCCAAATAACTGTGTTGCCATGGGATAAAGGTAAGTCAGTAATAAAGTCTATACCAATCTGAGACCATGGTCGTTCAGGAACAGGCAGAGGATGGAGGAGACCAGCAGGCTTCTGGCGAGGGGTCTTGTCCCGGGCACAGACTGTACAAGCCCGCACGAAATCAACAACATCAGCTTCCAGGGTAGGCCACCAATAAAATCGAGAGATGAGCTGGATGGATTTTTTGATGCCAGCATGGCCTGCGAGGTGTGAGGAGTGTCCCCACTTGAGAATCCTGAGGCGGTGGCGTGGCGAGACGAAGGTCTTCCCTGGAGGAGTTTGTCTGATGGAAGCTGGAGAAGTGGAGATCAGACAGTCCGGAGGAATAATGTGTTGCGGGGAAGCTTCCACTTCAGAGGCATCCGATGAACGAGAGAGGGCATCAGCCCTAATGTTCTTGTCAGCAGGGCGAAAATGAATTTCAAAGTTAAAACGGGCAAAGAACAACGACCACCTAGCCTGGCGAGGGTTCAGCCGTTGGGCAGACTGAAGATAAGAGAGATTCTTGTGATCAGTGTATATAATAACTGGATATTTGGATCCCTCCAGCAGGTGCCTCCATTCCTCAAGCGACAATTTTATGGCCAGTAGTTCTCGATCACCAATGGAGTAGTTTTTCTCCGCCGGAGAGAAGGTCCTAGAAAAGAAACCACAAGTAACAGCATGTCCGGAAGATTTTTTTTGTAGGAGTACTGCTCCAGCTCCCACCGAGGAGGCGTCTACCTCCAGCGAGAAGGGCTTAGATGGATCAGGTCTGGAGAGTACGGGAGCAGAAGAAAAGGCAGTCTTGAGATGATTGAATGCGTCTTCCGCTTGAGGAGGCCAGGACTTAGGGTTGGCGTTTTTCTTGGTTAGGGCCACGATAGGAGCCACAATAGTGGAAAAGTGCGGTATAAATTGTCTGTAATAATTGGCAAACCCCAAAAAACGTTGGATAGCACGGAGTCCGGAGGGGCGTGGCCAATCCAATACAGCTGAAAGTTTATCTGGGTCCATTTGTAGTCCTTGGCCAGCGACTAAGTATCCTAGGAAGGGAAGAGATTGACATTCAAAGATACATTTTTCCATTTTGGCATATAATTGATTGTCCCGAAGTCTCTGAAGAACCATGCGGACATGCTGGCGGTGTTCTTCTAGGTTAGCAGAAAAAATCTAAATATCGTCTAGGTAAACCACAACACAGGTATATAGAAGATCACGAAAAATTTCATTTACAAAGTCTTGGAAGACGGCAGGGGCGCTGCAAAGCCCAAAGGGCATAACCAGATATTCAAAGTGTCCATCTCTGGTGTTAAACGCGGTCTTCCACTCGTCCCCCTCCCTGATGCGGATGAGATTATATGCACCTCTTAAGTCCAGCTTGGTAAAGATGTGGGCGCCTCGTAGGCGATCAAAGAGTTCCGAGATAAGAGGTAGGGGATAGCGGTTTTTTACAGTGATTTTATTAAGTCCGCGGTAATCAATGCAAGGGCGTAAGGAGCCGTCTTTTTTGGAAACGAAAAAAAATCCAGCTCCGGCAGGGGAGGAAGACTTGCGGATAAACCCCTTTTTTAAATTCTCTTGGATGTACTCCGACATGGCTTGTGTTTCCGGAGCAGACAAAGGATAGATTCTGCCCCGGGGTGGAGTAGTACCAGGGAGGAGGTCAATAGGACAGTCATAGGCCTGTGAGGAGGCAAAGTCTCTGCTTGTTTTTGGCAAAAAACATCAGCATAATCCAGATAGGCCTTGGGGAGACCAGATATCGGAGGAACCACAGGGTCTTGACTGACAGCACAGGGAGCAGGCTTAAGACAGTCCTTGTGGCAAGAAGTACCCCAGTTCTTGATTTCCCCGGTGGTCCAATCGAGGGTTGGGGAATGGCGTTGAAGCCACGGTAGTCCAAGAAGAATTTCCAAAGTGCAGTTAGAGAGGACCAGAAATTCAATTTTTTCGTGATGGGTCCGATGCACATTAAGAGGGGTTCTGTGCGGTAATGCACAGTACAGTCCAATCTTTCATTATTAACAGAGGTGATGTAGAGGGGTCTGGCGAGACTGGTCACCGGGATGTTGAACCTGTTGATGAAAGAGGCCAAAATAAAATTTCCTGCAGATCCGGAATCCAAGAAGGCCATAGCAGAGAAGGAGAAGGTAGAAGAAGAAATCCGCACAGGCACAGTAAGACGTGGAGAAGCAGAGTTCACATCAAGAGCTGTCTCACCTTTGTGCGGAGTCAGCGTGCGTCTTTCCTGACGTGGAGGTCGGATAGGACAATCCTTCAAGAAATGTACGGTACTGGCACAGTACAGGCAAAGGTTCTCCATGCGTTGGATGGCATACTCGCCAACAGAAGAATTACCCTGGACCAGGTTCAGCAGGGCAGTCTCGGCAGAAGAGGCTCGGGCTGGTTCCTCGAAGATTCGTGTACAGAGGCAGTGACAGGATCATTGTGGTCCCAGAGCGGTGTGGCCCATGACAGGGCTTTCCCAGACAGAAGGCTGACTACGAAAGCCACCTTTGACCTTTCAGTTGGAAACTGGTCCGACATCATCTCCAAATGCAGGGAACATTGTGAAAGAAAACCACAGCTAAATTTAGAGTCCCCATCAAATTTGTCCGGCAAAGATAAACGGAGGCTGGATGCGGCCACTCGCTGCGGATGAGGTGCAGGAGCTGGCGGAGGAGATGATTGTTGAAGCTGTGGTAGTAGCTGCTGTAGCATCACAGTCAGTTGAGACAGCTGGTGGCCTTGTTGCGCTATCTGTTGCGACTGCTGGGCGACCACCGTGGTGAGGTCGGCGACAACTGGCAGCGGGACCTCAGCGGGATCCATGGCCGGATCTACTGTCACGATTCGGCTGGCTGGAGGTGGATCCTCTGTGCCAGAGAGGGATTGGCGTGGACCGTGTCGGTGGACCGGTTCTAAGTTGCTACTGGTATTCACCAGAGCCCACCGCAAAGCGGGATGGTCTTGCAGCGGCGGTAGCAACCAGGTCTTATCCACCGGCAACGGCTCAACCTCTCTGACTGCTGAGATAAGCGCGGTACAAGGGAGTAGACAAAAGCAAGGTCGGACGTAGCAGAAGGTCAGGGCAGGCAGCAAGGATCGTAGTCAGAGACAACGGCAGGAGGTCTGGAACACAGGCTAGGAACACACAAGGAAACGCTTTCACTGGCACAATGGCAACAAGATGCGGCAAGGGAGTGCAGGGGAAGTGAGGTATAAGTAGGGAAGTGCACAGGTGAAGGTACTGATTAAAACCTCATGCGCCAATCAGTGGCGCACCGGCCCTTTAAATCGCAAAGACCCGGCGCGCGCGCGCCCTAAGGAGCGGGGCCGCGCACGCCGGGACAGTACAGACGGGGGAACGGGTCTGGTAAGCGAGTCGGGATGCGCATCGCGAGTGGTCGCGTCCCGCATCGCGAATCGCATCCCGGCTGGGAACATTATCGCAGCGCACCCGGTCGGCAGGTCTTACCGGGGCGCTGCGAATAGGAGAACGCTGTGAGCGCTCCGGGGAAGAGCGGGGACCCGGAGCGCTCGGCGTAACACTTCTCCTCTGGTCAGTGTATTAGGCAGTCTTCCCCTCTGGTCAGTATATTGTACAGTCTTCCCCACTGGTCAGTATATTGTAAAGTCTTCTCCTCTGGTCAGTATATTGTACAGTCTTCCCCTCTGGTCAGTATATTGTACAGTCTTCCCCACTGGTCAGTATATTGTAAAGTCTTCTCCTCTGGTCAGTATATTGTACAGTCTTCTCCTCTGATCAGTATATTGTGCAGTCTTCTCCACAGGTCAGTATATTGTGCAGTCTTCACCTCTAGTCAGTATATAGCAGAGCCGCTCCTCTGATCATTGTCATTTGACCTGTACATTCTGTTGAGATAACTTTGTATCGCTGTCAGTATAATTGTGCCCCCCCGGGATCCAGCAGTAATAGCGCAGCTTTCAGTCAATGTGCACTAAGCTGATGTGACAAGCGCCCCCCTGAGACGTGACCGCTGGAGTCAAGTTGTTCTGCAGAGGTAGTTAAGCGCCATCCAGTGAGCCTGGAGGGGGAGATAATTGTGTAATTGTCCCAGATCATCCACAATTTTTTCATTATTTTTTGGGTGAAATGCTAGTGTACAGATCATCATGATAGTGAGGAGGATGATGATTATTGATCACATGACCTTGGGCCCTGTGTAATGACCAACACCCAGTTGGGGGCCACATTTGAGGGATCGACTACTGATCCCTACCGTGGATGTGACAGATTGCTGATGACGTATACAATGGGGGAGTCACTAATCTTAATATACTGATGCGCCTTCCATCTAAGATCCTTGTATGCTGCATCATTACACCTCAGCCTGTGTCCAAGTGTAAAGACGTTTGCTATAAATCTGTGCAGTGGGAACACTTTATTGTTTGGTGTCATGTTAGTGTTCCCTAATGACTGTGGAAGCCAATCAGTGGTCTCCTGAGAGGTCATGTGCCATACTACTGGCATCATGGCTGCCATCTCTGAGAGGCCACATGTTGGCCATCAGTAAAGACAGACTGGGGCATCTACTGGAGAGATGGGAGAGGTAGACCCCTCTACTATATTTATAACAGCCAAGAGGATATTGGGTAACACCATCTTGGATTGAGATAGTAATAAGGCTGAAGACTCTGAAGGGCCCCATAACACTAATGAAGAGTCACCCAAACGTATTGTTTACAGTGGGACTGGATGACTCTCTGATGTGTGTGGGGCCTCCAGAGTGTATCAGGTTTGATTTGGTATGCCAGCCCTTATGTTTTCCCAGGAGATAGGCCGATGCCATCGACAATGCACAGACGCAACAATCTACTACACCAGTACACCACCAGCCCAATCTACCGCACCGGTATACCACCAGCCCAATCTACTACACCGGTACACCACCAGCCCAATCTACTACACCAGTACACCACCAGCCCAATCTACCGCACCGGTATACCACCAGCCCAATCTACTACACCGGTACACCACCAGCCCAATCTACTACACCGGTACACCACCAGCCCAATCTACCACACCGGTACACCACCAGCCCAATCTACCACACCGATACACCACCAGCCCAATCTACTACACCGGTACACCACCAGCCCAATCTACCACACCAGTACACCACCAGCCCAATCTACTACACCGGTACACCACCAGCCCAATCTACTACACCGGTACACCACCAGCCCAATCTACCACACCGGTACACCACCAGCCCAATCTACCACACCGGTACACCACCAGCCCAATCTACCGCACCGGTACACCACCAGCCCAATCTACCGCACCGGTACACCACCAGCCCAATCTACTACACCGGTACACCACCAGCCCAATCTACAACACCAGTACACCACCAGCCCAATCTACTACACCGGTACACCACCAGCCCAATCTACCACACCGGTACACCACCAGCCCAATCTACCGCACCGGTACACCACCAGCCCAATCTACTACACCGGTACACCACCAGCCCAATCTACTACACCGGTACACCACCAGCCCAATCTACTACACCGGTACACCACCAGCCCAATCTACTACACCGGTACACCACCAGCCCAATCTACTACACCGGTACACCACCAGCCCAATCTACAACACCAGTACACCACCAGCCCAATCTAGCACACCGGTACACCACCAGCCTAATCTACCACACCGGTACACCACCAGCCCAATCTACCGCACCGGTACACCACCACCCCAATCTACAACCCCAGTACACCACCAGCCCAATCTACTACACCGGTACACCACCAGCCCAATCTACTACACCGGTACACCACCAGCCCAATCTACTACACCGGTACACCACCAGCCCAATCTACTACACCGGTACACCACCAGCCCAATCTACTACACCGATACACCACCAGCCCAATCTACTACACCGGTACACCACCAGCCCAATCTACTACACCGGTATACCACCAGCCCAATCTACTACACCAGTACACCACCAGCCCAATCTACCGCACCGGTACACCACCACCCCCAATCTACTACACCGGTACACCACCAGCCCAATCTACCACACCGGTACACCACCAGCCCAATCTACTACACCGGTACACCACCAGCCCAATCTACAACCCCATTACACCACCAGCCCAATCTACTACACCGGTACACCACCAGCCCAATCTACCACACCGGTACACCACCAGCCCAATCTACCACACCGGTACACCACCAGCCCAATCTACCACACCGGTACACCACCAGCCCAATCTACTACACCGGTACACCACCAGCCCAATCTACAACACCGGTACACCACCAGCCCAATCTACCACACCGGTACACCACCAGCCCAATCTACCACACCAGTACACCACCAGCCCAATCTACTGCACCGATACACCACCAGCCTAATCTACTTCACCGGTACACCACCAGCCCAATCTACTACACCGGTACACCACCAGCCCAATCTACCACACCTGTACACCACCAGCGCAATCGACCACACCGGTAAACCACCAGCCCAATCTACCACACTGGTACACCACCAGCCCAATCTACTACACCGGTACACCACCAGCCCAATCTACCACACCGGTACACCACCAGCCCAATCTACCACACCGGTACACCACCAGCCCAATCTACTACACCGATACACCACCAGCCCAATCTACTACACCGGTACACCACCAGCCCAATCTACCACACTGGTACACCACCAGCCCAATCTACTACACTGGTACACCACCAGCCCAATCTACCGCACCGGTACACCACCAGCCCAATCTACTACACCTGTACACCACCAGCCCAATCTACTACACCGGTACACCACCAGCCCAATCTACCGCACCGGTACACCACCAGCCCAATCTACTACACCGGTACACCACCAGCCCAATCTAAAACACTGGTACACCACCAGCCCAATCTACCACACCGGTACACCACCAGCCCAATCTACTACACCGGTACACCACCAGCCCAATCTACAACCCCAATACACTACCAGCCCAATCTACTACACCGGTACACCACCAGCCCAATCTACCACACCGGTACACCACCAGCCCAATCTACCACACCGGTACACCACCAGCCCAATCGACCACACCGGTACACCACCAGCCCAATCTACCTCACCGGTACACCACCAGCCCAATCTACCTCACCGGTACACCACCAGCCCAATCTACTGCACCGGTACACCACCAGCCCAATCTACTACACCGGTACACCACCAGCCTAATCTACTACACCGGTACACCACCAGCCCAATCTACCACACCGGTACACCACCAGCCCAATCTACCACACCGGAACACCACCAGCGCAATCGACCACACCGGTACACCACCAGCCCAATCTACCACACCGGTACACCACCAGCCCAATCTACTACACCGGTACACCACCAGCCCAATCTACCACACCGGTACACCACCAGCCCAATCTACCACACCGGTACACCACCAGCCCAATCTACTACACCGGTACACCACCAGCCCAATCTACCACACCGGTACACCACCAGCCCAATCTACCACACCGGTACACCACCAGCCCAATCTACTACACCGATACACCACCAGCCCAATCTACTACACCGGTACACCACCAGCCCAATCTACTACACCGGTACACCACCAGCCCAATCTACTACACCGGTACACCACCAGCCCAATCTACAACCCCATTACACCACCAGCCCAATCTACTACACCGGTACACCACCAGCCCAATCTACCACACCGGTACACCACCAGCCCAATCTACCACACCGGTACACCACCAGCCCAATCTACCACACCGGTACACCACCAGCCCAATCTACTACACCGGTACACCACCAGCCCAATCTACAACACCGGTACACCACCAGTCCAATCTACTGCACCGGTACACCACCAGCCCAATCTACTGCACCGATACACCACCAGCCTAATCTACTTCACCGGTACACCACCAGCCCAATCTACTACACCGGTACACCACCAGCCCAATCTACCACACCTGTACACCACCAGCGCAATCGACCACACCGGTAAACCACCAGCCCAATCTACCACACTGGTACACCACCAGCCCAATCTACTACACCGGTACACCACCAGCCCAATCTACCACACCGGTACACCACCAGCCCAATCTACCACACCGGTACACCACCAGCCCAATCTACTACACCGATACACCACCAGCCCAATCTACTACTCCGGTACACCACCAGCCCAATCTACCACACTGGTACACCACAAGCCCAATCTACTACACCGGTACACCACCAGCCCAATCTACCGCAACGGTACACCACCAGCCCAATCTACTACACCTGTACACCACCAGCCCAATCTACTACACCGGTACACCACCAGCCCAATCTACCGCACCGGTACACCACCAGCCCAATCTACTACACCGGTACACCACCAGCCCAATCTAAAACACTGGTACACCACCAGCCCAATCTACTACACCGGTACACCACCAGCCCAATCTACAACCCCAGTACACTACCAGCCCAATCTACTACACCGGTACACCACCAGCCCAATCTACCACACCGGTACACCACCAGCCCAATCTACCACACCGGTACACCACCAGCCCAATCTACCACACCGGTACACCACCAGCCCAATCTACCTCACCGGTACACCACCAGCCCAATCTACCTCACCGGTACACCACCAGCCCAATCTACTGCACCGGTACACCACCAGCCCAATCTACTACACCGGTACACCACCAGCCTAATCTACTACACCGGTACACCACCAGCCCAATCTACTACACCGGTACACCACCAGCCCAATCTACCACACCGGTACACCACCAGCGCAATCGACCACACCGGTACACCACCAGCCCAATCTACCACACTGGTACACCACCAGCCCAATCTACTACACCGGTACACCACCAGCCCAATCTACCACACCGGTACACCACCAGCCCAATCTACCACACCGGTACACCACCAGCCCAATCTACTACACCGGTACACCACCAGCCCAATCTACTACACCGGTACACCACCAGCCCAATCTACCACACCGGTACACCACCAGCCCAATCTACTACACCGGTACACCACCAGCCCAATCTACTACACCGGTACACCACCAGCCCAATCTACCACACCGGTACACCACCAGCCCAATCTACCACACCGGTACACCACCAGCCCAATCTACTACACCGATACACCACCAGCCCAATCTACTACACCGGTACACCACCAGCCCAATCTACTACACCGGTACACCACCAGCCCGATCTACTACACCGGTACACCACCAGCCCAATCTACCACACCGGTACACCACCAGCCCAATCTACCACACCGGTACACCACCAGCCCAATCTACCACACCGGTACACCACCAGCCCAATCTACTACACCGGTACACCACCAGCCCAATCTACCACACTGGTACACCACCAGCCCAAGAGGATACGTGTCTAATAACCTCCTCATGAATATTAATAACAATGTCTCCTCCTCATTAATAAATAACACTGTCCACTCCCCTCATGAATAATAATAACACTGTCCCCTCCCTTCATGAATAATAATAACAATGTCCCCTCCCCCTCATGAACAATAATAACACTGTCCCCTCCCTTCATGAATAATAATAACACTGTCCCCTCCCCTCATGAATGATAATAACACTGTCCCCTCCCCTCATGAATAATAATAACACTGTCCCCTCCCCTCATGAATAACAATAACACTGTCCCCTCCTCCTCCTCATGAATAATAATAACACTGTCCCCTCCTCCTCCTCATGAATAATAATAACACTGTCCCCTCCTCCTCCTCATGAATAATAATAACACTGTCCCCTTTCTCCTCATGAATAATAACACTGTCCCCTCCCCATCATGAATAATAACACTGTCCCCTCCTCCTCCTCCTCATGAATAATAATAACACTGTCCCCTCCTCCTCCTCATGAATAATAATAATAACACTGTCCCCTCCCTTCATGAATAATAATAACAATGTCCCCTCCCCCTCATGAATAATAATAACACTGTCCCCTCCCTTCATGAATAATAATAACACTGTCCCCTCCCCTCATGAATGATAATAACACTGTCCCCTCCCCTCATGAATAATAACACTGTCCCCTCCCCTCATGAATAATAATAACACTGTTTCCTTTCTCCTCAGGAATAATAACACTGTCCCCTCCCCATCATGAATAATAACACTGTCCCCTCCTCCTCCTCCTCATGAATAATAATAACACTGTCCCCTCCTCCTCCTCATGAATAATAATAATAACACTGTCCCCTCCTCCTCATGAATAATAATAATAACACTGTCCCTTCCTCCTCCTCCTCGTGAATAATAACACTGTCCCCTCCTCCTAATGAATAATAATAACACTGTCCCCTCCCCCTCATGAATAATAATAACACTGTCCCCTCCTCCTCCTCATGAATAATAACACTGTCCCCTCCTCCTCATGAATAATAATAACACTGTCCCCTCCCCCTCATGAATAATAATAACACTGTCCCCTCCTCCTCCTCATGAATAATAATAACACTGTCCCCTCCTCCTCCTCATGAATAATAACACTGTCCCCTCCTCCTCCTCCTGAATAATAATAACACTGTCCCCTCCTCCTCATGAATAATAACACTGTTTCCTCCCCCTCATGAATAATAATAACACTGTCCCCTCCCTTCATGAATAATAATAACACTCTCCCCTCCCCTCATGAATAATAATAACACTGTCCCCTCCCCTCATGAATAATAACACTGTCCCCTCCCCTCATGAATACTAACAACACTGTCCCCTTTCTCCTCATGAATAATAACACTGTCCCCTCCTCCTCCTCCTCATGAATAATAATAATAATACTGTCCCCTCCTCCTCCTCATGAATAATAACACTGTTTCCTCCCCCTAATGAATAATAACATTGTCTCCTTCTCCACATGAATAATAATAACACTGTCCCCTCCCCATCATGAATAATAACACTGTCCCCTCCTCCTCTTGAATAATAATACCACTGTCCCCTCCCCCTCATGAATAACACTGTCCCCTTTCTCCTCATGAATAATAATAACACTGTCCCCTCCTCCTCATGAATAATAACATTGTTTCCTCCCCCTAATGAATAATAATAACACTGTCCCCTCCCCATCATGAATAATAACACTGTCCCCTCCCCTCATGAATAATAACACTGTCCCCTCCCCATCATGAATAATAACACTGTCCCCTCCTCCTCATGAATAATACCAATGTCCCCTCCCCCTCATGAATAATAATAACACTATCCCGTTTCTCCTCATGAATAATAATAACACTGTCCCCTCCCCCTCATGAATAATAACACTGTTTCCTCCCCCTCATGAATAATAATACCACTGTCCCCTCCCCTCATGAATAATAATAACAATGTCCACTCCCCTCATGAATAATAATAACACGCCGCCCCCCCCTCTTGAATAATAACACTGTCCCCTCCCCATCATGAATAATGATAATAATAATACTGTCCCCTCCCCCTCATGAATAATAATAACACTGTCCCCACCCCCTCATGAATGATAACACTGTCACCTCCTCCTCATGAATAATAATAACACTGTCCCCTCCCCCTCATGAATAATAATAACACTGTCACCTCCTCCTCCTGAATAATAATAACACTGTCCCCTACTCCTCATGAAAAATAATAACACTGTCCCCTCCTCCTCCTCCTCATGAATAATAATAACACTGTCCCCTCCTCCTCCTCCTCATGAATAATAATAACACTGTCCCCTCCTCCTCATGAAAAATAATAACACTGTCCCCTCCTCCTCATGAATAATAATAACACTGTCCCCTCCTCCTCATGAATAATAATAACACTGTCCCCTCCTCCTCCTCATGAATAATAATAACACTGTCTCCTCCTCCCCCTCATGAATAATAATAACACTGTCCCCTCCTCCCCCTCATGAATAATAAAAACACTGTCCCCTCCTCCTCCTCATGAATAATAATAACACTGTCCCCTTCCTCATGAATAATAACACTGTCTCCTCCTCCTCCTCATGAATAATAATAACACTGTCATCTCCTCCTCATAAATAATAATAACACTGTCCCCTCCTCCTCCTCATGAATAATAATAACACTGTCTCCTCCTCATGAATAATAATAACACTGTCCCCTCCTCCTCATGAATAATAATAATACTGTCCCCTCCTCCTCCTCCTCATGAATAATAACAATAACACTCTCCCCTCCTCCTCCTCCTTCTCATGAATAATAATAACACTGTCCCCTCCTCCTCCTCATGAATAATAATAACACTGTCCCCTCCTCCTCATGAATAATAATAACACTGCCCCCTCCTCATGAATAATAATAACACTGTCCCCTCCTCCTCCTCATGAATAATAATAACACTGTCCCCCTCCTCCTCATGAATAATAATAACACTGTCCCCTCCTCCTCATGAATAATAACACTGTCCCCTCCTCCTCCTCCTCATGAATAATAATAACACTGTCCCCTCCTCCTCCTCATGAATAATAATAACACTGTCCCCTCCTCCTCCTCATGAATAATAATAACACTGTCCCCTCCTCCTCCTCATGAATAATAATAGCACTGTCCCCCTCCTCCTCATGAATAATAATAACACTGTCCCCCTCCTCCTCATGAATAATAATAACACTGTTACCTCCTCCTCCTCATGAATAATAACACCGTCCCCTCCTCCTCCTCATGAATAATAATAACACTGTCCCCTCCTCCTCCTCATTAATAATAATAACACTGTCCCCTCCTCCTCCTCATGAATAATAATAACACTCTCCCCTCCTCCTCATGAATAATAACACTGTCCCCTCCTCCTCATGAATAATAATAACACTGTCCCCCTCCTCCTCATGAATAATTATAACACTGTTACCTCCTCCTCCTCATGAATAATAATAACACCGTCCCCTTCTCCTCCTCATGAATAATAATAACACTGTCCCCTCCTCCTCCTCATGAATAATAATAACACTGTCCCCTCCTCCTCATGAATATTAACACTGTCCCCTCCTCATGAATAATAACACTGTCCCCTCCTCCTCTTGAATAATAACACTGTTTCCTCCCCCTAACGAATAATAATAACACTGTCCCCTCCCCATCATGAATAATAACACTGTCCCCTCCCCTCATGAATAATAACACTGTCCCCTCCTCCTCATGAATAATAATACCAATGTCCCCTAACCCTCATGAATAATAATAACACTATCCCGTTTCTCCTCATGAATAATAATAACACTGTCCCCTCCCCCTCATGAATAATAACACTGTCCCCTCCCCATCATGAATAATAATAATAATAATACTGTCCCCTCCCCCTCATGAATAATAATAACACTGTCCCCACCCCCTCATGAATAATAACACTATCCCCTCCTCCTCATGAATAATAATACCAATGTCCCCTCCCCCTCATGAATAATAATAACACTATCCCATTTCTCCTCATGAATAATAACACTGTCCCCTCCCCCTCATGAATAATAACACTGTCCCCTCCCCTCATGAATAATAATAACAATGTCCCCTCCCCTCATGAATAATAATAATTATAACACTGTCCCCTCCCCCTCATGAATAATAACACTGTCCCCTCCCCATCATTAATAATAATAATAATAATAATACTGTCCCCTCCCCCTCATGAATAATAATAACACTGTCCCCACCCCCTCATGAATGATAACACTGTCACCTCCTCCTCATGAATAATAATAACACTGTCCCCTCCTCCTCATGAATAATAATAACACTGTCCCCCCCTCCTCCTCATGAATAATAATAACACTGTCTCCTCCTCCTCCTCATGAATAATAATAACACTGTTACCTCCTCCTCCTCATGAATAATAATAACACTGTCCCCTCCTCCTCCTCATGAATAATAATAACACTGTCCCCTCCTCCTCTTGAATAATAACATTGTTTCCTCCCCCTAATGAATAATAATAACACTGTCCCCTCCCATCATGAATAATAACACTGTCCCCTCCCCATCATGAATAATAACACTGTCCCCTCCTCCTCATGAATAATAATACCAATGTCCCCTCCCCCTCATGAATAATAATAACACTAACCCGTTTCTCCTCATGAATAATAATAACACTGTCCCCTCCTCCTCATGAATAATAATAACACTGTCCCCTCCTCCTCCTCCTCATGAATAATAATAACACTGTCCCCTCCTCCTCCTCATGAATAATAATAACACTGTCCCCTCCTCCTCATGAATAATAATAACACTGTCCCCCTCCTCCTCATGAATAATAATAACACTGTCCCCTTCTCCTCCTCATGAATAATAATAACACTGTTACCTCCTCCTCCTCATGAATAATAATAACACTGTCCCCTCCTCCTCCTCATGAATAATAATAACACTGTCCCCTCCTCCTCTTGAATAATAACATTGTTTCCTCCCCCTAATGAATAATAATAACACTGTCCCCTCCCCTCATGAATAATAACACTGTCCCCTCCCCATCATTAATAATAATAATAATAATAATACTGTCCCCTCCCCCTCATGAATAATAATAACACTGTCCCCACCCCCTCATGAATGATAACACTGTCACCTCCTCCTCATGAATAATAATAACACTGTCCCCTCCTCCTCATGAATAATAATAACACTGTCCCCTCCTCCTCCTTGTGAATAATAATAACACTGTCCCCTCCTCCTCCTCATGAATAATAATAACACTGTCCCCTCCTCCTCCTCATGAATAATAATAACACTGTCCCCTCCTCCTCTTGAATAATAACATTGTTTCCTCCCCCTAATGAATAATAATAACACTGTCCCCTCCCCTCATGAATAATAACACTGTCCCCTCCCCATAATGAATAATAACACTGTCCCCTCCTCCTCATGAATAATAATAATACCAATGCCCCCTCCCCCTCATGAATAATAATAACACTAACCCGTTTCTCCTCATGAATAATAATAACACTGTCCCCTCCCCCTCATGAATAATAACACTGTCCCTTCCTCCTCGTCAATAATAACACTGTCCCCTCCTCCTCATGAATAATAATAACACTGTCCCCTCCTCCTCATGAATAATAATAACACTGTCCCCTCCTCCTCCTCCTCATGAATAATAATAACACTGTCCCCTTCTCCTCCTCGTGAATAATAACACTGTCCCCTCCTCCTCATGAATAATAATAACACTGTCCCCTCCCCCTCATGAATAATAATAACACTGTCCCCTCCTCCTCCTCATGAATAATAATAATAACACTCTCCCCTCCTCCTCCTCCTCCTCATGAATAATAATAATAACACTGTCCCCTCCTCCTCCTCCTCATGAATAATAATAACACTGTCCCCTCCTCCTCCTCATGAATAATAATAACACTGTCCCCTCCTCCTCCTCGTGAATAATAATAACACTGTCCCCTCCTCCTCATGAATAATAATAACACTGTCCCCTCCTCCTCATGAATAATAATAACACTGTCCCCTTCTCCTCCTCCTCATGAATAATAATAACACTGTCCCCTCCTCCTCCTCATGAATAATAATAACACTGTCCCCTCCTCCTCCTCATGAATAATAATAACACTGTCCCCTCCTCCTCCTCGTGAATAATAATAACACTGTCCCCTCCTCCTCATGAATAATAATAACACTGTCCCCTCCTCCTCCTCATGAATAATAATAATAACACTGTCCCCTCCTCCTCCTCCTGAATAATAATAACACTGTCCCCTCCTCCTCATGAATAATAACACTGTCCCCTCCTCCTCCTCATGAATAATAATAATAACACTGTCCCCTCCTCCTCCTCCTGAATAATAATAACACTGTCCCCTCCTCCTCATGAATAATAATAACACTGTCCCCTCCTCCTCCTCGTGAATAATAATAACACTGTCCCCTCCTCCTCATGAATAATAATAACACTGTCCCCTCCTCCTCCTCATGAATAATAACACTGTCCCCTCCTCCTCATGAATAATAATAACACTGTCCCCTTCTCCTCCTCATGAATAATAATAATGCTGTCCCCTCCTCCTCCTCCTCATGAATAATAACACTGTTTCCTCCCCCTAATGAATAATAATAACACTGTCCCCTCCTCCTCCTCCTCCTCATGAATAATAACACTGTCCCCTCCTCCTCCTCATGAATAATAATAACACTGTTTCCTCCTCCTCATGAATAATAATAACACTGTTTCCTCCCCCTAATGAATAATAACACTGTCCCCTCCTCCTCATGAATAATAATAACACTGTCCCCTCCTCCCCCTAATGAATAATAACACTGTTTCCTCCCCCTAATGAATAATAATAACACTGTCCCCTCCCCCTCCTCCTCATGAATAATAACATTGTCTCCCCCTCGCACACTGTACTAGTCACGTGTTCTGCAGGCTGCGGGTGACGTCACATGGCCTGTCGCCTCTTTGGCTCCTGGTGTCACCGCCAAGTGATACTAATAAAGTTATTGAGAGGGGCGGGGCGCCGGAGATCCTGTATCCAATAGTCGGTGGAGTGCGGGCCGTCTCCTTGGTAACGGCGGCCGCTCTGTCCCACTCTCTATGGTGGAGGACTGATCATCATGGCGGCCGGCGGTGGTGACGGGTTGGCGGTTCCGCGCTGTCTGATTGTGCTCGGGATGGCCGGCTCCGGGAAAACCACGTTCGTGCAGGTCAGAGATGTGATGTCTGGCGGGCGGGCTGGGAGTTGTAGTTCTCCGGGTCACGTGGGGCACAGTATCGGTATCATTAGCCGCTGGTTTCTCCCCTAGAGGATGACGTCATATCTTCACGGGAAGAGCTGTCCACCCTACGTCATCAACCTGGACCCGGCCGTGCACGAGATCCCCTTCCCTGCAAACATAGGTAGGTGACCCCGTGCAGTGTGATGTCACCCCCCCTCCAGTACAGTGTGATGTCACCCCCCCCTCCAGTACAGTGTGATGTCACCCCCCCCTCCAGTACAGTGTGATGTCACCCCCCCCTCCAGTACAGTGTGATGTCACCCCCCCCTCCAGTACAGTGTGATGTCATCCCCCCCCTCCAGTACAGTGTGATGTCATCCCCCCCCTCCAGTGCAGTGTGATGTCACCCCCCCCTCCAGTACAGTGTGATGTCACCCCCCTCCAGTACAGTGTGATGTCACCCCCCCTCCAGTACAGTGTGATGTCACCCCCCCCTCCAGTACAGTGTGATGTCATCCCCCCCTCCAGTACAGTGTGATGTCATCCCCCCCCTCCAGTGCAGTGTGATGTCACCCCCCCCTCCAGTACAGTGTGATGTCACCCCCCCCCCTCCAGTACAGTGTGATGTCACCCCCCCCCCTCCAGTACAGTGTGATGTCACCCCCCCCCCCTCCAGTACAGTGTGATGTCCCCCCCCCCCCTCCAGTACAGTGTGATGTCACCCCCCCCTCCAGTACAGTGTGATGTCATCCCCCCCCTCCAGTACAGTGTGATGTCACCCCCCCTCCAGTACAGTGTGATGTCACCCCCCCCTCCAGTACAGTGTGATGTCACCCCCCCCTCCAGTACAGTGTGATGTCACCCCCCCCTCCAGTACAGTGTGATGTCACCCCCCCCTCCAGTACAGTGTGATGTCACCCCCCCTCCAGTACAGTGTGATGTCACCCCCCCTCCAGTACAGTGTGATGTCACCCCCCCCTCCAGTACAGTGTGATGTCACCCCCCCCTCCAGTACAGTGTGATGTCACCCCCCCTCCAGTACAGTGTGATGTCACCCCCCCTCCAGTACAGTGTGATGTCACCCCCCCTCCAGTACAGTGTGATGTCACCCCCCCTCCAGTACAGTGTGATGTCACCCCCCCCTCCAGTACAGTGTGATGTCACCCCCCCCCTCCAGTACAGTGTGATGTCACCCCCCCCTCCAGTACAGTGTGATGTCACCCCCCCCTCCAGTACGGTGTGATGTCACCCCCCCTCCAGTACAGTGTGATGTCACCCCCCCCTCCAGTACAGTGTGATGTCACCCCCCCCTCCAGTACAGTGTGATGTCACCCCCCCTCCAGTACAGTGTGATGTCACCCCCCCCTCCAGTACAGTGTGATGTCACCCCCCCTCCAGTACAGTGTGATGTCATCCCCCTCCAGTACAGTGTGATGTCATCCCCCCCTCCAGTACAGTGTGATGTCATCCCCCCCCTCCAGTACAGTGTGATGTCACCCCCCCCTCCAGTACAGTGTGATGTCACCCCCCCCCTCCAGTGCAGTGTGATGTCACCCCCCCCCCTCCAGTACAGTGTGATGTCATCCCCCCCCTCCAGTACAGTGTGATGTCACCCCCCCCTCCAGTACAGTGTGATGTCACCCCCCCCTCCAGTACAGTGTGATGTCACCCCCCCCTCCAGTACAGTGTGATGTCACCCCCCCCTCCAGTACAGTGTGATGTCACCCCCCCCTCCAGTACAGTGTGATGTCACCCCCCCCTCCAGTACAGTGTGATGTCACCCCCCCTCCAGTACAGTGTGATGTCACCCCCCCCCTCCAGTACAGTGTGATGTCACCCCCCCTCCAGTACAGTGTGATGTCATCCCCCCCTCCAGTACAGTGTGATGTCATCCCCCCCTCCAGTACAGTGTGATGTCATCCCCCCCCTCCAGTACAGTGTGATGTCACCCCCCCCTCCAGTACAGTGTGATGTCACCCCCCCCTCCAGTGCAGTGTGATGTCACCCCCCCCCTCCAGTACAGTGTGATGTCACCCCCCCCCCTCCAGTGCAGTGTGATGTCACCCCCCCCCCTCCAGTACAGTGTGATGTCACCCCCCCCTCCAGTGCAGTGTGATGTCACCCCCCCCCCTCCAGTACAGTGTGATGTCACCCCCCCCCCTCCAGTGCAGTGTGATGTCACCCCCCCCCCTCCAGTACAGTGTGATGTCACCCCCCCCCCCTCCAGTGCAGTGTGATGTCACCCCCCCCTCCAGTACAATGTTTCCCGTTGCCCCTCACCCTCCTCCTTCTCTCCACAGATATCCGGGACACTGTCAATTACAAGGAGGTGATGAAGCAGTATCCTTATCTGTCACCTCAATCATGTTGTCTCCGCCCCTTTAGACACGTGTGTGTGTGTGTGTGTGTGTGGGGGGGGGGTCTGCTCCTATACACGTCGGGGGGGGGGGGTCTCTGCTCCTATACACGTCGGGGGGGGGGGGGGTCTCTGCTCCTATACACGTCGGGGGGGGGGGGGGGGTCTCTGCTCCTATACACGTCGGGGGGGGGGTCTCTGCTCCTATACACGTCGGGGGGGGGTCTCTGCTCCTATACACGTCGGGGGGGGGGGGTCTCTGCTCCTATACACGTCGGGGGGGGGGGGTCTCTGCTCCTATACATGTCGGGGGGGGGGTCTCTGCTCCTATACACGTCGGGGGGGGGGGGGGTCTCTGCTCCTATACACGTCGGGGGGGGGGGTCTCTGCTCCTATACACGTCGGGGGGGGGGGGGTCTCTGCTCCTATACACGTCGGGGGGGGGGGGTCCCTCTGCTCCTATACACGTCGGGGGGGGGGGTCTCTGCTCCTATACACGTCGGGGGGGGGGGTCTCTGCTCCTATACACGTCGGGGGGGGGGTCTCTGCTCCTATACACGTCGGGGGGGGGGTCTCTGCTCCTATACACGTCGGGGGGGGGTCTCTGCTCCTATACACGTCGGGGGGGGGGGTCTCTGCTCCTATACACGTCGGGGGGGGGGGGTCTCTGCTCCTATACACGTCGGGGGGGGGTCTCTGCTCCTATACACGTCGGGGGGGGGGGGGTCTCTGCTCCTATACACGTCGGGGGGGGGGGGTCTCTGCTCCTATACACGTCGGGGGGGGTCTCTGCTCCTATACACGTCGGGGGGGGGGTCTCTGCTCCTATACACGTCGGGGGGGGGGGTCTCTGCTCCTATACACGTCGGGGGGGGTCTCTGCTCCTATACACGTCGGGGGGGGGGGTCTCTGCTCCTATACACGTCGGGGGGGGGGGGGTCTCTGCTCCTATACACGTCGGGGGGGGGGGGGGTCTCTGCTCCTATACACGTCGGGGGGGGGGGGTCTCTGCTCCTATACACGTCGGGGGGGGGGGTCTCTGCTCCTATACACGTCGGGGGGGGGGGGTCTCTGCTCCTATACACGTCGGGGGGGGGGGGTCTCTGCTCCTATACACGTCGGGGGGGGGGGGGTGGTGTCTCTGCTCCTATACACGTCGGGGGGGGTCTCTGCTCCTATACACGTCGGGGGGGTCTCTGCTCCTATACACGTCGGGGGGGGGGGGCTCTGCTCCTATACACGTCGGGGGGGGGGGGGGGGGGCTCTGCTCCTATACACGTCGGGGGGGGGGTATCTGCTCCTATACACGTCGGGGGGGGGGTATCTGCTCCTATACACGTCGGGGGGGGGGGGGGGGGGTATCTGCTCCTATACACGTCGGGGGGGGGGGGGGGTCTCTGCTCCTATACACGTCGGGGGGGTATCTGCTCCTATACACGTCGGGGGGGGTCTCTGCTCCTATACACGTCGGGGGGGGGGGTCTCTGCTCCTATACACGTCGGGGGGGGGGTCTCTGCTCCTATACACGTCGGGGGGGGGGTCTCTGCTCCTATACACGTCGGGGGGGGGGTCTCTGCTCCTATACACGTCGGGGGTGGGTCTCTGCTCCTATACACGTCGGGGGGGGGGTCTCTGCTCCTATACACGTCGGGGGGGGGTGGTGTCTCTGCTCCTATACACGTCGGGGGGGGGGGGGGGGGTCTCTGCTCCTATACACGTCGGGGGGGTCTCTGCTCCTATACACGTCGGGGGGGGGGGGGGGGCTCTGCTCCTATACACGTCGGGGGGGGTGGGGGTGGGGGCTCTGCTCCTATACACGTCGGGGGGGGGGGGGGTATCTGCTCCTATACACGTCGGGGGGGGGGGGGGTATCTGCTCCTATACACGTCGGGGGGGGGGTCTCTGCTCCTATACACGTCGGGGGGGGGGGGTATCTGCTCCTTTACACGTCGGGGGGGGGGTCTCTGCTCCTATACACGTTGGGGGGGGGGGTCTCTGCTCCTATACACGTCGGGGGGGGGGGGGGTCTCTGCTCCTATACACGTCGGGGGGGGGGAGTCTCTGCTCCTATACACGTCGGGGGGGGGGGTCTCTGCTCCTATACACGTCGGGGGGGGGGGGAGTCTCTGCTCCTATACACGTCGGGGGGGGGGGGGTCTCTGCTCCTATACACGTCGGGGGGGGGGGGGGTCTCTGCTCCTATACACGTCGGGGGGGGGGGGGTCTCTGCTCCTATACACGTCGGGAGGGGGGTCTCTGCTCCTATACACGTCGGGGGGGGGGGGGGGTCTCTGCTCCTATACACGTCGGGGGGGGGGTCTCTGCTCCTATACACGTCGGGGGGGGGGGTCTCTGCTCCTATACACGTCGGGGGGGGGTCTCTGCTCCTATACACGTCGGGGGGGGGGTCTCTGCTCCTATACACGTCGGGGGGGGGGGGTCTCTGCTCCTATACACGTCGGGGGGGGTCTCTGCTCCTATACACGTCGGGGGGGGGGGGGGTGGTGTCTCTGCTCCTATACACGTCGGGGGGGGGGGGGGTCTCTGCTCCTATACACGTCGGGGGGGTCTCTGCTCCTATACACGTCGGGGGGGGGTGGGGGGGGGGCTCTGCTCCTATACACGTCGGGGGGGGGGGGGTATCTGCTCCTATACACGTCGCGGGGGGGGGGCTCTGCTCCTATACACGTCGGGGGGGGGGGGGTATCTGCTCCTATACACGTCGCGGGGGGGGGTCTCTGCTCCTATACACGTCGGGGGGGGGGGGGTCTCTGCTCCTATACACGTCGGGGGGGGGGGTCTCTGCTCCTATACACGTCGGGGGGGGGGGGTCTCTGCTCCTATACACGTCGGGGGGGGGGGTCTCTGCTCCTATACACGTCGGGGGGGGGGGGGTCTCTGCTCCTATACACGTCGGGGGGGGGTCTCTGCTCCTATACACGTCGGGGGGGGGGGGGGTCTCTGCTCCTATACACGTCGGGGGGGGGGGGGGGTCTCTGCTCCTGTACACGTCGGGGGGGGGGGGGGGTCTCTGCTCCTGTACACGTCGGGGGGGGGGGGGGGGGTCTCTGCTCCTGTACGCATGTCGGGGGGGGGTCTCGGCTCCTGTACGCATGTCGGGGGGGGGGGGGTCTCGGCTCCTGTATGCATGTCGGGGGGGGGGGGGGGGTCTCGGCTCCTGTACGCATGTCGGGGGGGGGGGGGGTCTCGGCTCCTGTACGCATGTCGGGGGGGTCTCGGCTCCTGTACGCATGTCGGGGGGGTCTCGGCTCCTACACGCATGTCGGGGGGGGGGGTCTCTGCTCCTACACGCAAGTCGGGGGGGGGGGGGGTCTGCTCCTGTACACATGTCGGGGGGGGGGGTCTCTGCTCCTGTACACATGTCGGGGGGGGGGGGGGTCTCTGCTCCTGTACACATGTCGGGGGGGGGGGTCTCTGCTCCTGTACACATGTCGGGGGGGGGGGGTCTCTGCTCCTATACACGTCGGGGGGGGGGGGTCTCTGCTCCTATACACGTCGGGGGGGGGGTCTCTGCTCCTATACACGTCGGGGGGGGGATCTCTGCTCCTATACACGTCGGGGGGGGGGGATCTCTGCTCCTATACACGTCGGGGGGGGGGGGGATCTCTGCTCCTATACACGTCGGGGGGGGGGGGATCTCTGCTCCTATACACGTCGGGGGGGGGTCTCTGCTCCTATACACGTCGGGGGGGGGGTCTCTGCTCCTATACACGTCGGGGGGGGGGGTCTCTGCTCCTATACACGTCGGGGGGGGGGGTCTCTGCTCCTATACACGTCGGGGGGGGTCTCTGCTCCTATACACGTCGGGGGGGGGGGGGTCTCTGCTCCTATACACGTCGAAGGGGGGGTCTCTGCTCCTATACACGTCGAAGGGGGGGTCTCTGCTCCTATACACGTCGGGGGGGGGGTCTCTGCTCCTATACACGTCGGGGGGGGGGGGGTCTTTGCTCCTATACACGTCGGGGGGGGGGTCTCTGCTCCTATACACGTCGGGGGGGGGTCTTTGCTCCTATACACGTCGGGGGGGTGTCTCTGCTCCTATACACGTCGGGGGGGGGGGGTGTCTCTGCTCCTATACACGTCGGGGGGGGGTCTCTGCTCCTATACACATGTCGGGGGGGTCTCTGCTCCTATACACACGTCGGGGGGGGTCTCTGCTCCTGTACACACGTCGGGGGGGGTCTCTGCTCCTGTACACACGTCGGGGGGGGGGATCTCTGCTCCTGTACACATGTCGGGGGGGGGGGGGTCTCTGCTCCTGTACACATGTCGGGGGGGGGGGGGGGTCTCTGCTCCTGTACACATGTCGGGGGGGGGGGGGTCTCTGCTCCTGTACACATGTCGGGGGGGGGGGTCTCTGCTCCTGTACACATGTCGGGGGGGGGGGGGTCTCTGCTCCTGTACACATGTCGGGGGGGGGGGGGGTCTCTGCTCCTGTACACATGTCGGGGGGGGGGGTCTCTGCTCCTGTACACATGTCGGGGGGGGGGTCTCTGCTCCTGTACACATGTCGGGGGGGTGGGGTGGGGGGGGGATCTCGGCTCCTGTACACATGTCGGGGGGGTCTCGGCTCCTGTACACATGTCGGGGGTCTCGGTTCCTCAGCTGCTCCTCAGATACGGCCTTGGACCCAATGGCGGCATCGTCACCTCCCTTAACCTGTTTGCCACTCGCTTTGACCAGGTAAGTGTTGGTCATGTGACCCCGTTCTTGCTCCGCCTCCGCCTTCACTCACCTCCCTCCTCCCCCCCCCCCACAGGTGGTGAAGTTCATAGAGAAGAAGCAGAAGAACTGTCAGTAAGTATCCGGGGTCCTCTGGGTCACCGCGGGGTTAACCCTCACACTGACTGCCCCTCCCCCTGCAGGTACGTCCTCATAGACACCCCCGGACAGATCGAGGTGTTCACGTGGTCGGCCTCCGGGTCCATCATCACAGAGGCGCTGGTGAGTAAAGGGGCGGAGCCTCTACATGACAGAACTTCCGGCGTTACACATCACCGCCATCTGCTCCTCTCCCCGCAGGCGTCCTCCTTCCCCTCAGTGGTGGTTTACGTCATGGACACCTCCCGCAGCACCAACCCCGTCACCTTCATGTCCAACATGCTGTACGCCTGCAGGTGGGTGCCAGGCGCTGGGTGGGGGAGGGGTGAGGACTACAGTCACCTGACACCTGTATAACGTCTTCTCTTACAGCATCATGTACAAGACCAAGCTGCCCTTTATCGTCGTCATGAACAAGGTACGTCCGGGGCAGACAGGAGTAATGGATCACAGCTTCAACTGATCTACATCTATAATGGGTACAGACAGGAGTAATGGATCACAGCTTCACTGATCTACATCTATAATGGGTACAGACAGGAGTAATGGATCACAGCTTCACTGATCTACATCTATAATGGGTACAGACAGGAGTAATGGATCACAGCTTCACTAGATCTACATCTATAATGCGGTACAGACAGGTGTAATGGATCACAGCTTCACTGATCCTACATCTATAATGGGTACAGACAGGAGTAATGGATCACAGCTTCACTGGTCTACAATGCTGTATAATGGGTACAGACAGGAGTAATGGATCACAGCTTCACTGATCTACATCTGTATAATGGGTACAGACAGG